>NW_017728998.1:7156467-7159980 GCF_001723915.1 Gavialis gangeticus | reverse complement strand
AAGGGAAGTGGTGCTGGCCCCTACCCTGGGGGTCTTTAAGAAGAGGCTGGATGCCTACCTGGCTGGACTCATTTGAGTCCCGTTTTTGTTTTGGGGTTTTGTTGTTCTCCCGCCCTGGCGGGGGGTCGGGCTAGAAGATCTACTAGGTCCCTTCCGACCCTAAATCTATGAAACTATGAAACTGCTTCAATGTCAATAGGTACAGAACTTGGGTAGTCAGAAAACTTAAATACTGGTGTTACCAACACCGGCTCTACAAATACAACTTGTTGGATTTAAGGTCATTCAAAAGTACGGCTGGAAGGGATCTCATGAGGTCCTCTTGTCTAGTCCAACCTCCTGCTCAAGGCAGGATTATCCTGCACTAAACTGTTCTCATTTGCCTTCCCAATAAGGCCAATAACAGGTCTTTTTACCTGCTCAAATCATTTTCTTTTTCTTCTGCAGTTTCCTCAAGACTCCAAGTTAACTTTGAGTTACACTGAAATGTCTTACAGCACTGACAGCAAGCCTACCAAAATCACAAGTAAGGGCTGCCAAAAGCAAGGGATTTTAAATCCTTGGGTTTTTATAAGATGAGTGATTCTGAGTTCTTATTATTTGCTTTTTTTGAACTCTCTGGAAAACAAGGGTTTTTGTCTGGGAGACTGATTCTCAGTCACTATAAATTGTCAGACTTCTATGAGAACCAATGGCTCAGAGACCGTTTGCATCAGTTCATGATCTGCCTCTAATTGGATCATGTCTTTTTTTTAGCTGGCTTGAGGGAGACCCACACCTTGATCTGTGCACCCAAATTGCTTAACTTTTAGGGGCTATTACATTTTGCAAGTGCATAAATGACAGCCCTACCAACAAATACATGTTTGTGTACCTAAGATATGGGTGCCTTTTCCATGACAGAATACCCATGATTTGGCTATTGCTTTCACATGAGCTAGGGACAGAAACTACATACAAACCAAGATAAGTGATTGGGAACTGGTTCAAATCCGGAACACAATAGGGTTTCAATGCACATAAGCCACTTTCAAAGTGGCTGAAATGGGTGTAAGATAAACCTGGATGGATGTAGTATCAGACTTAACAGATTTAGGTTAAATTGATTTATTGAATTTCTGTCCCAGATCCCCATGTTAATTCAGGCTCTCAGCATCTCAGGGTGCTTTGTACTTCCCTGTACCACTCTCCCCCTCCTCTCTTCCCCTTGCAGAGTGGGTGGGCTAGCCTTGGCCCAAGCTGTCTGGTCCAATGGAGCAGGGAGGCCTGCTCTAGCACCCCCCAACTCTGGCCTGGGCCACAGCAGGCATGTGGCTGCCTTTCCAGAATCAAAAGTGAATGTCTGTTCACTTGCTTGTCGGTTCAGTCTATGCAGCTTAGAATAACTTGCAAAGACTGAATCGATTCAGCCCCTTTCTTTTTGAGTGTTTGTACTTAGCCAAATTGTCTAATCTGTCATGAAACCGGTTTATATTCTTCTTCTGATTGTAAGTTTAGGATCAATGTTGACAACCACCACCTTGGTGGATGCCCCATGGACTGATCCAGAGACCCCACATTCAAACAATAGAGAGGCACAGTTCTATCTTCTGTAGCTATAATTATTCTCTGCAGTCTTGGACCAAATGCATACCCTCCCCACCCGCTTTATTTTACTTTCAGCTGTAGTTGTACCTTTAAGACCTCTCCTCTCTGGTCTGTGCCCATGCCTGTAGAGATGCTTGCCTGCCTGCCTGCCTTCCTCCTCTCTTGTTGCTATGGAAACCGGGTTTCCCCAATGCTGATGCTCCTGATTCATTTTCTGCCATAGCTTTCACTTCCCCTCCTGCCTGCTCTTCTGCCAGAGCAAGCAGGGCTTCATTGCTACAGCCACAAAGGCAAACGACTCTATTGCCTGCAGGGGTGGGACAGCTGATCCTTCAAACTGAAGTGGATTCAATTTGTATGGGTTTCCCTCCTCCACTTGCTTTCATCCTCCTCTTGGAGCTGGTATCCGGCCAGTTCCGATGCCCAGAATGTGCTGGGACGGTGAGAGAACGGAGCCTAGAGAGGTGCATGTGTCCATCGAGGTAAACCTTTTTTTTTAATTCGTATCTTGAATATGATAGCCTCTGCTTTCTTCATTAGTGGCCCTGGAGAGTTAGTCCTTTTCTCAGGAAAACTGCGCAGAAGCGGGACCCAAGGAATCTCCCAAAGCCCTCTGACTGCAGGAGTTCAGAATTCGAATGCTGCCACCGCAGAAAACCTGCATAGCAGCCTTGTGCTCGAGCAGGCATTGGAGAGAAACAGAGCACGTGACCTTTGTGTTCATCCCCAAAAGCCAACATTTCACATACCGATTGCTTGTCTTGAGCAGCCACCCCAGGCCTAGACTCTGTTGCAGAGATGGTTGGGGGAAGAATGATGAATAGAAGAACGAGGAAGGTTACAAGTTGTAGGCTGCATGCAGCCTTTTTTAAAACCAGAATCTGTACTAGGAGTTACTTGCCTTGCTCTAGCTGCAGTACTGCTCTTAGGTGCCCGGAAAGGGGAATTTAGGTTTGGTGGCTCCCGATTTTAATCAGATGCATCGATGGGCTTAGCATTCACATCTGGGAAATGCTTCCTAGTTCATGTGGTCTACCCTTCTCCAAGCCACACTCCTGAAAGCAAACTCTCTTGTGCTCTGCTAAGCCTGCTTTGAAATGGCTTGAACAATAGGATTTTTGCCACTTTGTTTTGCATCTGGAACACTGTTCCACCGGATTAGAGACTTTTGTATTATGTAACATTTCCTGATATCAAGACTCATCTTATCCTTTGCCTAGTTTCTTTCTAGTCTCTGCCCCCCCCCCGGCACACACCCTCAGCAGATTGCCTCTGAACTGCTGCAGCATTTCACATCGTCATCCTTGGTTACACTTGCAACTTGCTTCAGGTAGTTTTACAAATAAAAATCTCTATTGATTCACAAAATCTCCATACCCTTCAATACCGTTCTATGGGATAGAACATTTTGATGGCAATAAGATTACTGCAAAGCCAGTTGCAGCTATAACCCTGTGCTAAAAGTGTGCGCCTTTTGGAGAGGGAATTAATTTTAAAAAAAGAGAGAGCGAGCATTAATCAGATCTAGCTGAGATGTACTACTCCCACTGTGTGTTGATCTTTCCTTTTAAAATCCATTATAAAATCATTCCTTTAGTGTCTTGAGCTTTAGATGAAATACAGCAAGGCAGTTTTAGAAACAAACTTAGAAGAGAGCAGTTTTTCCTAGAGAAGTTTTCATACTCTTTTTGCTTATAACTATATAAGAAGGATGCTCTGTATTTATAACTCCTCCTTAGAAGCAGTGAAGTATCTTAACAGTTTTTACTTGAAAACAGATTATCTTGTGGGTTAGCTACTAGAGATCCCAGCATATCACTGAAGGGCTACAATCTTTTTATGCAAATATAAGTAGAAATCCAGGAGGCTAAACTGAATGGGGTATGCTGGCTTTAAATGCCAGCCTCTTGTACAATCCTTCATTTT
>NW_017728998.1:7134410-7151467 GCF_001723915.1 Gavialis gangeticus | reverse complement strand
ATCCCAGCATATCACTGAAGGGCTACAATCTTTTTATGCAAATATAAGTAGAAATCCAGGAGGCTAAACTGAATGGGGTATGCTGGCTTTAAATGCCAGCCTCTTGTGCAATCCTTCATTTTACTGAAAGACATCAAATGTTATGGCATATCTTCAATGGGATCGTGTTCTGCGCCTCTCTGAATTACTACTCAGGCAATAAAGCACACAGAAATTTCAGTGTTGCATGCATCACATTGGGCAGTAAATGTGCAAATGGTCTCATTAGGCAATTGAGAGTAAAGTGATGAGAATCTTATCATGTAATGGCACCAATGAGCAAAATGATTAGGGTTGGTTTAACTGTGTAGCCTTTTCAGTATTTTCAAAGGTGTATAGTTATTTAAAAGAAAGAGCTATAGAGTGCAGGTTAGGGAAGGATCCAGTGTTCATTTGGTCATTTTGGATGGTATTATACCTAAAACTTCATTAAAGTACTAACTCCCTTTTTCTTATTAGAATGACAGATATTTAAAAATCCTGGAAGTAGCCGGATCCCAGGGAATAGTGTTTTAAGGAAAGATTCCGCGTGTGATATAAGTTTCATTTATTTGCCCTGAGTTTCTAGCAGGAGATCTGTGTGGCAAAGGCACACTCTGTGTTTAGAGAGTTAAATTTTCAGCCCCCCCCCCCTTCAGCAATGCCCCTGCAAATTTTCTGTGCATACAAATGCAGGGAGCAAAACTTGTGCACTTGCTTTGGAGGCAAGCTTTGCAGTTCTGCTTCCATCACAATAGATTGCCGGTATCTCACTTTATTTTAATACCTTTATGCAAATATTGCAGTAACCTCCCCCTTTCTTTTATTTGTTCTGTGAAAATGACTTTAAGAACTATTTCAGTCTCCTAAATTCAAACCACACTAGAGTCCCTCTAGTTATCAAACCAGAATACAATGTGATCTTTTTAGCAAAGGAAGTTGGCAGGAAAAATAACTTCTTTTGCTGACATAGTCATTCAAAGAATTACTGATAACTAGAGGGCTCTTTGGGTAAGATACAGACAGCTGAGGATGAAACTGCTGTGACCGAGTGTGCGATCCTCAGTGCTAGCACCAAACACAATAACTCTTGCTCACCCCTCCTTTACTAAGCGGGGAAAAGAAATGCTGTAGGGTAATGCTTTCCCACGTATTTCATTTTCAGAGACTTTTCTGTGTCCCTGGCTAGTAATCGATAGCAAACTTAGTTTCAATTATTTGTGCTTGACTAGCTTTGAAAGAGATAAGTCAGTTTAAGTAATTGCTTCCGTTCTGTACAACAGACAGCATTAGATCCTTTTTCCCTGAGGATCCTCGGTGAGAATGCCGTATCTTTCCTGCCATGCATGTCTAACAATGACAGGTTTGCTTCTTGTAACACTAGAGCAAGGTTACGGAGGGCTTTAATCCTAGTTTAAAAAAAAAAAAAAAGACCGACTTACCCTGTCTTCCTCAGCTCTTAAGTCCGGCATTGTGCTAACACAAAGGCTTATGGCTGTGGTGGCCACGAAGAGAATGGAGAGACAAGCAAAGACTTTGCCTGGGAGTCCGGATTGAGGGTTTTCTACCATGTCCCTGAGTCTGTTCATGAACTCTCCGCATTTGGTCTTCTCATCCAAGACACATGCGGTATCCTGGCCCCTTTGCATGTCCTCCTTGCGCATCTCTGCCAGCTCCTGCAGTTTCTGAAACAGCTTTCGGAAGCAGCAGTTCTCCAGGTTGGACTCTTCAATCCCCCAGTACCTCAGCTCCTCCTGGAATGACAAAGCACACATGTCTCGCAAGAGCATCAGCTTCCCCGCTGCCAGGAAGCTGACAATCATCCCGAAAGCACTGGGGTTCCTATCAAAGAAGAACTCTTGGGTGTCTTCATCGTAATCGTCGCAGAGCTGAATAATTTCCTCGTAACTGCTGCAAAACTTTAGCTTGCTCAGCCGGGTGAGTGGGAATTCATCCAACATGCTCCACGGTAACAGGTACTTGATGCCTCCAACATTGATCATGATTTCCCTCTTCAGATCGACTTTGCAGAGCTGATCCGAGTGGTAAATCCTCCTGGCTCTTTGGTAATGGACCCCTTTGACAGACGGGGTCTCAACAGAGACAGGAAAGAAACGGTTCAGGGAACTACAAGAAGTGTAGCTAATGTTGCTATAGTCTTGATCGCTGCCTCCCGAGAGAATAGGCATCTCTGAGAGTTCTCACTGGGACGTCCAAAATGGCATCGGACTGGGGTTAGCTGTCACCCGAAAGATGGAGAAGGAAGGAAGAAAAAATAGTAAAGGTTATAATGGTAGAAACGGCATCACAGATGACTTCCCTACAACACAAAGTGTGTGTGCGTGGAAAAGTCATCTCTGTGCCTCTGCCTCAAATCGGCAGCCTGTGAATGCAGTTTGCTTTCCAGTCTCATTGGTTGTCTGGCGGCACACACTTACACACACACGCGCACGCACACACACACAGAGGAAAAAACAACAAGCCTCATTCATAATTATTGCTCAGCAATGGCTGACTGAAAGATAGGGTGTGAGCAGAGCAGGCGATTGGTTTTAGAGCACACCTTGGTCATTAGCCTACCTTTTGAATTTGCTAGCACTGGCGGGCTGCTTGCCTCTGTGGCTTCTCTGAAATACACATCAGCTTCAAAAAGCTGTGCAATCCTTATTAAAGTTTTGGGGGCCAGTTATCAGTCAGCAGCTGGACGCTCAGTTCTGAATTGCTTTAACTTAGAAGCTCTCAAAGTGAAATGCCTCCTTCCTCTCTACACCCTTTCCTGACAATACTTCTTCAGGGTGCTGCAAGGAGTAACTAAGTCAAGTGGTAAAAAAGTGGTGTGTTCTTATTAACCCACCCAGATACCACTGCAAATTACTGAGAGGACACTGGAAGCCAAAGCGACCCAGAGAACCAAGTCTTCTCCCAGGCAGTGGCCTGATCAGCAGACTTCTTGGTAAAGAACAGATCCTTCTCTTTGCCCATCAACTGTGCCGATGCTTCACGGCTCCTCTCCATCATAAAAATCCCAAAGCAACTTCCCCAAAGTTACTCACCACCTTGATGCTGGCTGCTCCCAGGTGCCTGGCTTCCCCGCCAGTGGAGAATGCATGCTGCAAACTGATCGACTGTCCTCTGAGTTACTAGCCAGCAGAGAGACCTGGGGATATTTACTGTATTGATCACATGAAAAATTAGTAGTGCACTCTGCAAACCTCATGCTCCTCTCTCTCTCTCCCTCTCTCTCTTTCTTTGCCTCTTGAAGAGAGGCAGAGTGGTCCTGTGTATCCTTTGCAAAACAGGGACCTTCCCTTGCTATCAGAAGCTCAGGAGGCAGCTGCTGTCCTGGGCTCCTGGGGCTTCCTGGTGAACTGAATGGAGAGAGCTGGTGGAGCCTGCCCTCTGCCTTTCCTCTGCTTCCCTTGGGGACTGTCAGTGAAGTCCTGAAAGAGGAGGGGAGTGGAGGGGGAAGGGCTTAGGACTAATCTCTCCAGCATCCATCCATCCATCCGGCAGGCAGCAGTCAGATGCAGCAACTAGGTAGGAGCCTCAAGGGAAAGGATAGTCCCGTCCGATCAGGTTTAATAATAAATACATTGTGGCGAAGCTCATTAGCAAAATGCTCCCTGTCCCCATTAATGCTTTTAATCATCACATCATTGTTTGCCTTGCAGAGACCAGCCGATTTTTCTCAGGACAGCACGGGCCATCTTCAGCAGGCAGGACTCACTCCTAAATCCTATTGGCGAAGCGGTATGTTCAGGAGCCCTAGAAGCTGCTGGGGAGATGGGTTCTGCCACCAGCCAAATTCCTGGGAGAGGGCTTTCTTCTGCCAGAGAGAGGGTCTCTGAGCCTCCTGCCTGGAGGGGATATTTCCCATATAACTACTGACTTTTGGGAGTCTGGGACCTTCTCTGCTCTGCCTCACACAGGCAGGAGCTTTGGAAAGAGTATCCTCTCCCTCTCCATATGTGGCCCAGGAGGGATTGGCCATGCCTGGTGGTTGACATGCTGGGATCTTTGGGCTGGCTGCTTGCAGGGCATCCATCAGCATGGAGATCACAGATTCAAGCAGTGTCCTGAGCAGCTGACAGGCAGATCCCAAAGGGTGGAAACCCATGCTCATATTGTTGCCTACATCAGACCTTGGGGGGTCTCTTTGTACCTAGATGGGCTGAAGCTGCAGAACTCAGATCCAGACCTAAAATATTCAGATCCCATTGCAAGAATTAGGACCGTTTGCAACAGGGCTCACTGAGTGGATTTCATTGGAACCAGGACTTTATTCCAGTTATCTCTCTGAGATGCATGGCCATATACTGTGCACCACTTCCACACCCAGGGCTAGATCCTGTCCCACCTACCATGGGTCTAGGTGGTACTTAGGCATGTAAGCATCTAAGTGCGATCCTACACAAGACCCTTTTGAACAGTGGTAAGAAAGATACCTTCAGTCCTTCATGCACCAGTAGGTGAGTCCCTGCTGCTTTTTTTGTGACCTAATCTTACAGCAAAGATGGAGGCATGTGACAAAGGAAGACATGGTAAGTCCTTTACAGGCAGAGCAGAACGGGGTTGTACTCAGGCACTTAAACACCTAGGTGCCAGTTATATGCCTCCCTGAGCCAAGCTATAAGGAGGAATAACCTACTGATGAACTGCAAAACCTATGAATCTGGGTGGTGCAGCTATGTATTAGCAGGCAGCATTAGCAGCAACACTATGGTACGATTCAGGACAGGAAGCCTTCTAGTGTAACCTGGAAATTAGGTGCCTCTCCCTTGGTCCAGAATGGTTCACAGAAGATTCACTACTTATCAAGCTCCCACACACAGGTGCTAATTATACCATCTCCTGAGAAGCCCAGATAGATGCCTTCAGGCAACTGAGTCTTGAGAGTGTAGCTCAAAAATCACTTGAAATCCCATCCCTTTAATACAGGTAGCTTTTTACACTTCCGATCGGTTGTTCCCATGGACTTTTATGCAAAGAAGCAGCAAACCTGTTCTCATTAACTGTGAATAAATTATCTTTTTAAAGGGCAAAACAATTACTGTTTCTGCCTTACCCCTCAAAACCCTTGTCTCGGGTATTTCAAGGTAGCATTTCTGAGGCTAATCGAAACAAGGCCTGCAGCAATGAATAAACAGTATCATCAAAAGAACAGCCCTGATTTTATCAGCTTTTTTAAAACTAAAAATGCATATTTCGGAGTTAAATGTGTCACCCTGAAAATATGCATCTTATTTATTTTGTATTAGTCACCCCAGTTGAACCAGTGCCCCACAACTCTAGAAGATAACTCAGGAAAATGTAATAAAAGTCCCTGCCCAGAAAAGGGCACAGTCTGCATAGACGAGATGGGGAGAGGGTGGACCTATTATCCCCAGTTCATGAAGTTAGGGCTTTATGATCCCCAGTTCATAAAGGAGACATAGGGTGCATCTACATGAGATGTTCAGTAGCCTAATAACACTTGTGTTCAGTAGCCTAATAACTGCTCAGTAGCTTAATAACACTGGGCAGTATCATGCCAGACAAAAACTATGCTAATATGCTACCGTGCAGTAGCATTAGGCTACTGAGCAGTTAGCATCTGCAAAAACTTGTGCGCCAGCACTACTGCGTAGTGGCAACCATCATTGCACCTTGATTTAGTACTTGGTTATTCAAGTACTAAACTTAATGTGCAGTAACTATGGCACATTAATGAATGTGTGACAAAAATCAGGATTGACCCTGTATCCGAGAGTCCCAGGCTGCTGCCTAAACTGCAAAACCTGGCTTCTGCTTTCTTCATGCTGTTTCTCCCAGGTTTTCTCCCCTGATGCTGCTTCTGCACTAATCACTGCGTCCTCTCCATCAAATGCATCAGTCTCGGAGGCTCCCTTTGTACCGCACACTGTGGCGCAGTGGTGAGCAACCCCCGATACCTTGAGTACCAGAAGCAGAGAATAGCCACAGGAGCATAGAGCTCCAGGCAAGCATTTTTAATGTTTTCAGCAAGGTAAATCAACCAGTACTGAGTTCCTGTGACTTAGCTGCTTCTGGTATCTGAGCTAGCTTGGATGTTTCTAACACTGCATTACGCTATGCAGTGTAGCCATATCTATAGTCTCGTTCTAAGCTCTCAACTACCTGGTTACTTAGCTGCTATGTGTTTTTCAGGCCAGCTCCATACACCTTGCCGTGCGCATCCCTGCATAATGGGGAACCCTCACCTTGTTACTGGAAAGTGGTGTGGCCATTTAAAGGAAGAGTTTTTGTAGCACAGACACAGGCAACCATCAAAGCAGGGGTTAAGAAAAACCCTGAGGTCAAGGCAGCTGACAGAGGAGGTGCATGACCGAAAAGGGGCAGGCTTCAGTGGGATATAAACCAGAGCAGGGGGTTAGATCTAGGAGACTGCAGGATGAGGAGGCCTTTCTGTGAGAAGGCTGCTACTGGTGACCTCCTGGCAGGAATCCTGGGGAGTGCAACCAGAGGGACATGATTCAGGGCTCTGAAGAAGTGTGGTAGGCAGCCAATGCATTGGGCATTTGTGCTGTGGCCAAAAGGCTTACGTTTGTGTTTGGGTTTTGCCCCAGAGGATCAGAGGGGACTAGCAAAGGGGTGGTTTGGAGGTGCTGGTAGAGCCAGAGGCAAGCACAGCTAGGGCAAAGAAAGAAAGGAGCCAGGGAAGGCTCAGGATGAGTAGAAGACCCAGGGGAGGCTCAGTAGAAAAGAAGAAGAGTCGGGGTAGGCTCTGAGAGAGAAAAGAGTCAGGGAAGGCTCAGAGGAAGAGAGTCAGAGAAGACTCCAGGAGTGAGGAAGACCCTGAAGAAGGCTCATCACCTGGGGAGGGGTGGGAGAAAAGAAGATGAGGGTCCAATGAAGGAAAAGGGGGCAGTGAGAAATATGGCCGGAGTCCCATAGTCCAGCAAAGTAGAGACTATTAAAGACACAACAACTGGGAAAAGGCAAGGAGCCATGAACAGACTGACTGGTGAAGGGGCTGAAGGCTCATTGATGGATGATGCGTAGCATGTGTGAGGCATGGGTGTGTCTGGGGCTGTGGCTGGAGGTCATGGCTTAAGCCCGCAAGGTAAGCATGATTGGGAGAGGTGACCACTAGAGAAGAGAGCACCTTAGACTCATCAGTCTTCGGGGGCAGTTTCCCTTTCATTCAGTTTCTGTCAAGACACAGCTGGCAAGAACGCAAGCTGAGACCTCGAGAGACAGGGAAGAGAGAGAGCCTGGCAGGGATGAGGTGGGCTTTAAGGGACATGACAATGGTCCTAAATTGCCTACTCTGTTACACCCCCATACGCTTGCCTCACTCAGGTTGAGATTCAGTGTCCCACTGACCCTCTTCTTCTCCTTATACCTGCTCTGATCCATCTTGCTTCTTCCTAGGTACCCCTCCAAACATGTCATCTCCTGTTGCCTTCTTGCCACCTCCAGTCTAGTCTCTTTGTTTTTATTTGTCAACCACCAGCCCTGCCCCTGCCTCCCTTTTTCTCTTTTCTGGGATGTCTTTGCTATTCAGTGGGACAACGAATCTCAAACTGAGTGAGGCAAATGTAGGGGGGTGTAACAGGTAACTTGCTCTCTCCCTGCCTCCTGTGTTTCCTTTCTACCAGCTGTTCTGCAGCCAGTTGTGAGAGCAGCCTGACTCTGTCAGGAAGAAAGCAAGAAGAAATCTCTGTGAAGCTGGAGGTGTCCCTCTAATGGGAAAACAAATCAAGGGAACTCTCAAAGCCCAAAGGGATGCCTCATGCAATAGTCATTGATGCAATGCAGCATGGTGAAGTCCACTTAACTTCAACCAATAATGATGGGCTAGATGGTGCTATTTCCTTGTTTAGCCAAGTTGGGGAGCAGTGGGAAGTAAGGGTTCCTGCACCCTCACTTGGCCTACAATGGACCTGCTGCCCAGATACACCCATCTGGTGGATGCAGAGAGAGAGCCTCGTTCCCTAGTTGCATGCCAGATTGGGAAGTTAGCTGCCTTTATTGAAGGTTGGAGTACTCCAATTCCCAAAGGTAAGAGGGAGGAGAGCTATGAACGTGCATCACAGTTCCTACCTGGATCTTACCCTGGGGTCAAGCAGCTATATAGCCTTCCTTTCTCAAGACCTGGCTCAAAATGCTCCATCTAGCATCACATGACTCTGTAAAATCTTAGTCCCATGGCAGAACTCTGATTTCAAAAGAGGCAGGAGCAGATCCAACAAATCAGAAATGGCCATTTAAATGCCCAGCACAGAGCCACAGGGTTGATAGGGTCCTCTCAGCATGGTTGTGTGGGGGACTCTTCAGTGTCCAAAGAACGGGAACATAGAAGAGTTTGCCACTAGAAATTGTTCAGATGTGATGGGATACATCCATCTGCAGGCAGAGCCATCCCTTGGGGGGGCAATTTGGGGTGACCTCCCCAGGCCCTGTGCTTTGGGGGGCTCAGAGCCGGGTGCAGGAGCTGCGGTCCCTCCTGGCCCCACTCTGTGCCACCACGACGTGCCACTTCCCCACATACCTGGCTTCACATCTGGCTGCTCACTACCCCTCTCCACCCCCCTGCTCCATGCTGAAGATCATGTGCCACCTGAGGCACATGGGGCAGTGCTACAGCACTGGATCTGCCCCAGACCCCCCTAGGGTCTGATCTGGCTGCAGGTTTCCTAAATCTACAGACCCCAACTGTGAAACAGTCAATAATGCTAGGACTATAAAGGTTGAATTCTGCAGAATATGAAGCCTCTCAATATCATGGACTGGACGTGGCTCACGCAGTGGAGATTTCTTCCCTAGAAAGATTGAATGATCTCTTTTGTTTCCTGGTTCCTCTCCCTCCGGCTGTGCCAGGCAGCAACTGCCAAGCTCTACTGCAGTCTCCCAAGGCCAGCAGGCTCAGGGGGGCCGGCAGTCCACGGCAGTTCTTGCTTCTTGAGCGAATAAAATCATATTCCTCAATGGGCTGCTTATAGATGGCTGGTGTATTGCCTCATGCCAAGGTCCTAATCTGCCAAGGACCACTGCTGTCTGCTGTGTTTCAGAAGTTCAGTCTGACTAGCAGGCCTTCTGTCCCGCAGCCACGTCCTGGCGCAAGAGAGAAGAAAAGGGCATTTAGGAGTTAATAGGCTGGTCTTATACCAAGTTCCTGGCTTCACTGCATTCCTAGAGCAGCATGAAGCAGCTGGAGCTGGAGCCAGGTCCTGACTTTGTGTTCATGGAGATCATTAGTGCTAATCATTTTTGTTTATAGCAGGCACCTCACAAACCATGGATCATAGATTCTGAAAACTTAGATGCTTTTGGGTCTTCCAGCCATTTTGGATACAGTAGCCATGGCATGTAATAAAGGCACTATTGTCAATGTCTCCCAGTGGCTTTTTCTGTAGTAATCTTTAAACATAATACGAGGATAATTGCTTTCCCTGGCATCTATAACAGCGGAGGCATTTCACGCTTCTGGAGTCAGAGAGAAAATGAAAGTGTAAATCGAATTAATTATTTAGAGAACGTGAATGTGCTGAAAGAACGCAAGATGTAAAGAACGCCTTCTCTTACAAAACCCCACCAATATCTTTATTCATCAACTTAAGAAAGATCAGTGGGTGGATCTCACTGGGCATAACTCAATGGAGTGATACCTATGTATCTCAGCTGAGCCTCTGGCTCTTTCTGTGCGAGGAAAGATTCATCTCTAAAGCTCTGCCGGCATTCGGGCCTTTATGTTGCCAGTGCCACATGAATTCCTAGAATAAATAAAATGATTTTCAATGTTATTTGCAAAATAATTCAGACCTGAGGTTGAAAGAAGCCTTTAACATTCGAGAATTAGTTGAAATGCTTTCATTGTCTTCACAGTTGATTAGCACTTCTGGAATTAATTGGCTTTGGATAACCTTGCTACGTGAAAATTCAGCGTGCTTTTAGTTTCCTGTATGAATCTTTTGGATGTAAGAGGAGAGCTCTGTCTTCTTTCTACATTTAATTATAACGTAAGAAATCACCAGGCAATCTTTTACACTGGTGTTTCATTCAAAGCACCAGTATTAGCCTCATGCTACTTATCTCCCCATAATTTGCTCTTATGGAGCAACAGAAATACCCTTTACTGCTAAATGCTTGTTTTGTATGGTTAATTTAATTGACAGTAATAGGCCACATTTACCACTGTATTATTCCAGTTCTACCTTGTCACGGGCGTATTCACTCCAGCAGAGTTGTGCCAGTGTTGACCTTGAATTACCCCGTGATGAAACAGTCAATGCCTGCTGCTGACTTGTTAAACATTGCAGTTATAGAAGCTCTCGTCATGGCCCACAACTCGATGATGCTTAGCACTATCCAAGCGCAGAACAGAAGCATGGGCCATTACTCCTTTGGTGAAGCCAATTGCCCTTGGCTCTACTTGAGTCTTATGCAAAATCAGCAAACATTTTTTCTCTTTGAGGTACCACCTCTGCAGGATGATTTACTCTGTTCTATGAGGCTAATCCTTGATGCATCAGAGAAAGATGGGGTGGGGGAATGGGGGAGGAGAACAGACCTAGATCTGGATAACTGCATCAAGAGGGAAACAATCCTTCTTGACCTCTGTAGGCAAACTACAGAACCTAAACATGAGATCTGAGTAGTCATTGTGTCATTGTGAGGCTGCAAGTAAAATGGGTATCTTGAGAACAAATTTCCTGTTCTGTCCATGGCCAATGAAGGAAGAGTACAAACAGGGAGATCCATGTATTCCAAGGCCAGAAAGGACCACTACAGCCTCAGCCACAGCCATCTGAGGCCATAAAATTTATCTTAAAGGCTGGATTAAAGCATGCTAGATTAGCACCCAGAGCTAACCTGAAGGCCTGGAGGGGAAAGCAAAGTGAGATTGTTTGAAATAAGAGTTCGCTTGGAAATCCAGACTTTAATTTTCCCTCTTGTTTTACCCATAGAATTTGGACTGTGCACTTAGCCATTCCTATCAATGGAGAAAGTTTTCCAAGCTGTGAAAAATGTGTAGCCTGATAAAAAATCGGAAATGCTGTAAACACATTTTTTCAAAGTGCCTTTGATCCTGAAGCTTCCCAACGCACTTATTAAGCATGTTGTGCTTATGTCAGATGCTAAAGAAGCCACTTCAGCAATCTGGCTCTAGTTTGAAGACAATAACAGATGAATGCCCAACCCCACTGTATGGTAGTGTGGTGAGGAAAACATGTAGCCTCTACTCTTCCAGAGAATGCCGGCATCGATACTTGGCCACCAATGTTTAGACTGTTTCAGCTATTTTAAAGTAGCTCTGGGGTGAGCTACAGCAACTATAGCAGTAAAGAGAAGCAGCAGCTGGTTGCTTCTAGCAGGCGCTGTCCAAAGAGGACTGGTTGCCTTTAAGAAATTGCAAGGTTTGGTGGAAGGAAAAGGTCTGGAGAAGATCAGAGGTTGGACAGATATGTGCACCCTTCCAGAAATTGCAAGATTTGGGGGAGGAGGGGGTTGGGAGATCAGAGGCTGGACAGACATGTGCACAGAGAACAATACTGCCCATTTGAAAATAACACAAAGTGAAGTTATCACAAACTGGCTGTGTTTAAGAAGAATCCCGCCAGGCTGTGTCCAGTCCTACCTGAATGGGTGCTGTTACTGGGTTGTTGGGGAAAATGCATATTCATATGGCCAGATATACTTTTAATAGGCTGCTGATCTGACAACTGCCATGGAATTATAACCATAATAAAAATGGTGTTGAGAGAAGAGAGGGTCATGTGGCTAAACCCTTGGCCTGGAATCTGGCTTCAATACCTACCCCTGACACAGCTTTCTCTGTCACCTCAGGTGATTCACTTAATTTCTCTGTGCCTCAACTTACCCACCTGTAAATGAATAAATCATACTGCCTAGTATCATAAGAAATTTATTCCTGATGGCACACTGATAAGATTCAACACTGATGGCAAGCACATATTTAATGGGCAGGATGCTCAAAAATACTTCCTATCTTCAGTAAGTATGTTGGATGAAACTTTTTAAATAGGTGGCTAAGTTATTGCTAAGCCCAGTTATATGGTTCTCTGAAGAACGTAATAAGGTAATGCTGTTCGTCTGGAGGTAGAAAGCAGGAACAGTGTTAAAATTATATTAGCAGCAGTGACGAACTACCAAATTAAAATGTGAATCCCTAAGCAGGAGAACTAGGCTTGAATACCGAATGTTGTTGATTTCCCTCCTCCCCCCTCTTCCCTTTCCTAAAAGGATTTATTTCTGGAATCATTTAAAAACTGCTGAAAGAAAGCCTGGGAATATTATTATAGTTGTTACTGGTGAAAATTGATTGCTTCATCTTGTTCCTCTTAATAGTGTACTATTAAAATGAATTACCATACAAATCCAGTTCTGCATTTATGATGCATTAAATGTCAAAAAAGAATTATTCTAATTATATTTCTTACCAAGGCATCAGATTATACAATATAATATAAGGCAACATGCATAAAAGACATTGTTGTAACCACCCAGTTGTTTAAAAATATTCCCAGGCTCTTAGCTTCTGTTCTGCCTCACCGAGGTGCGTCTACATGTGTGTATTAATGCGAAGCAATAAACTCTGACACTTACCATGCCAGAGTTTATCGCTTTCTGTTGCCGCTTTTATACGTGCTCTGGGACTGCAGCATGTTGAGCCAGGTTGGAGCAGCTCTGGCTGGCAGCAGCCCCAGGAGGCCAACCTGCTGACCCAGGGCCACGCCTGCCCAGCTTAATGTGCTGCAAAGGGATTGGCTGGGGCACGAGGCTGCTCCAGTGCAGGCCTAGCTGGCAGGCAGCCCCCCACACTGAAGGACCCTTGTGTCCCGGCCATCAGTGTCTATACATGCAGTGCTGTGGAATAAAAAACTCTACAGCAGGGTAGTGCTTGTATTTACAAGTACTACTCTGCTGCAGATTTTATTAGTTTCCTGTGGCCTGATAAGGCTGCACATGTAGATGCTGAGACTTTACTGCAGAGCCAATTAATCTGCTCCAGGTAAAGGTGTCTTGTAGACGTGCCCTGAGACCTTTTCCCATTGCAGTCGGTGGATGCATCTACACGAGACGCTTACTGCACTGTTGCCTAATTAGATCCAAAGTAAAGTGTCACCATTGACATGAGTGGTGCTTTTAGGCCAGAGTAAACTTACTAACTCCACCATAGGATAGTACTGCCCAGCACAAATACTATCCTATGGCAGAGTTATTTAATCCACTGCAACACATGTGTAGATGGTGACTGCAGCTGGCTGGAGCATGAGGGTGCTACAGTGCAGGGCTGCCTAATTACTAGCCCCACACTGTAGCACCCTAGTGCCCCAGCCAGTCCCTTTGCAGCACGTTGAGCCAGGCTGGAGCAGCCCCAGGCTGGCCCCCCAGGACCCGTTGCCAGCCAGGCTTATGTCATTAATGACATCAGATTAATGTAACATGTAAACATTAAATGCTCAGTGAGCATTTAACCAATTCCAGCTTGCATATAAATACTTGAGGATGTGCACTATACGTATCTAGCTGAAAGAAAATGATGGGTTCTGTTCGAAGTCCACTGTGCCTGATGGAAAGCTTCCTAGTCACTGGGTTTTGAATCAGATTATAGAGAGGTTAGAGATGGGCTTTTCTTTGTGGCTATGGAGGACAGGACTAGGAGCAACGGCCTCAAACTACAACAGGGAAAATTTAAGCTGAAGATTAGGAGGACCTTGCTGACTATGACAGTGGTCAAGCATTGGACCAGGATACCAAGAAAAGCTGTGGAATCTCCATGCTTGGGCACTTTCAAAAGCAGGTTAGATGGACATTTGGATGGGATGATTTAGATAGGGATGAGCCTGTGCTTGCTGCTGGCGTAGGGGAACAGGCCAGTAGGCAAAGGAATACATCTGGGCCATCTTTACTCTTCCGGTTCTAGCTGCTCTATCAGCTCAGGGGATTTTTGTAGCTGTAGTATTTTAGAGCAGCCTGAAGGGTCCTCTGCTTTCCATCACAGAACTAGCTCAAAATGCAGGAACCCAAATACCAAGGGAGTACACAGGGCATCTTTGTCCCCCTGAACCCTGCACTGCAAGGGTCTCTTTGGCCTGTTATTTCCTGCAGACTGTTTACTCTTTTCTCAACCTGTAACTTCTAACTTCTGCTTTATGAAGTTGAAGGAAATACCATTGACCAGTCACAAAATACCTAAGGGGAAGAGAATCAAAGCCTGTTTCATTTATTTTAATTTTAGAGCTCTCAGCACAATTGACTCTGGAAAGGCCTGACTTCTATGGAGATGATAGGATACATGATTCACTTTTATAACACAGCTATTGTCTTAAATGCTGCAAAGGTGCACTAATTAATCCTAAAACCAAGGGAAACATCCAGGAGGATATCAAGAGAGAGACAAATGGAACTAGAGAGAATAAAGTAGACAGAAGGCATTAATAAAATTATAGCAAACCTAGAAAAAAGCAAGCTACTACTACTTGGTGTAGGGGGATAATATAGGAAAAATAACTATACAATAGGGAAGGAGGCATGGGACATGAAAAGGAAGCATCTGAACACCTGTTGTGATGAATGAGCTTGTGATGTGATGTGGTAGTATAAAAACCAGTGTCACATGCCCAATTGCTGACTATCAAATGAACGAGAATATACCGGCAAGATCCAAACATAATGCCATGGGGTCAGTCAGTGTGGGATCAGCTCAAGTGTTGTGCCCCATTTTCTGGATTCATAGAGAGAGATTAGAAATGTGAAGGCACCCCAGCCCAGGGAAGCTTTTATCAAGCTGGCTGAAGATTTGGAAGTGCTAGCTTACGGAAAGAGCAAAACATTTAAATAGAGGATTGTTTATAAATGATACGGTAGTGGCTTATTGATATCAAAAGGTGTCCACATTAAGGAAAGCGTAATATTCCTGAGAGTGATCCCTGCAGGGACAATTAGAAATAACTGGATAAAATCAACTATTTGACTATTCAGCTTGAACAAGAAAAATGTCCTTCCAAGAAAGGTCCGTTCTGCTCTTTCCATGAAGCTTTTCACTTACAATGGGGATCTGCTGTGCCTTCAGGCACTGGTAGCCAGCCGCCAACCCCATGGTACTACGGCACACTCCAAGTGTGATCAAGGTAAACTGCAGGAGGATAAAGCTCATGGCGGGTGACCCAGTTTATCATGGTTTTGTGCCGACGTCAGCAGTACTAATGCAAACCGTGGCACTGGATTGTTAGCCAGTGGGCAATAGGTGGAAGGTGTGGGCCACGTTTCTTCTCCTCCCTGAGCAGCTGGACCCCAAGCCTTTATTCCTGGGTTCATCTCCATGGCAGGAAGATTTCCCCACAGAAGAAAGGTGGGTAGTTTCCATGGAATGGGAAATGATTTTTTCTCTAAAGCTGTGAACCAGTTGACTATTATTCAGACTGGTTTCCTTCCTTTTTTTTTAAACCCACTAATATGAAGTCCAAACTATAGGTATTCCTGCAGTGTTTCTATCTGAGACCCTTCGTGTAATTCATACTCATCGATACTCCGTGCTCTGCATTTTTATTACTGCCTTGGTACATGCGAAGACGTGAAGGGATGGGCGCCTTTCTTGGGATATTGCTATGCCTCAAAATGTATCCAACACTTTCTCTAATAATCTGATTTTCTCCATCCTCTCTCTGTTTTTTCCTGTCTGAGAAATCCCGCTGAGAAGTTGAGCTATGTATAAATGCACATTGTTACTAGCAAGGAACAGAGGGAGACAGGCAATTTGATGGCAGGGATGCACCTGGAAACCAGAAATCGGGATTTCTGTAGTTCATTTGATCATCTTACACAAAAGCAAGCAGTTAATGTAGGGTCACTCTGCATCCATACACTTGGGCTGGAAAAGGTGGCAATGATCATATAAACAGGAGCAGTTTTGAAGTCTTGGGTAAATTAACATCAGTGCATAAGTTTTGTGCAGAACCTGTGCACAAGGATGGATTTCACCTCCAGAATAGTCCCTTTGCACCCAGTGTGTGTTATTAGGAGCTAAAAACCGGAATAAATTAGCAGCATTGCTTTACGTGGAGGTGGACATCCTCTTCTACCACACCATATTTAATCTGGGGTAAGGAGAATAAATATGATGGACTAGCTGGAGAGGAATTATATGGAATTCATCAACCAGGATGGTATCATAGGCCTTGCTACCAGCAAAATGATGTCGTTTGCTTTGCTGAATTCCTTCCATTTTCCTGTTTGCCTCCAAATATGCACATTGACTTCTGTTGGAAGGAAGTACACTAGAGCGGGGATATTCTGTGGGGCTGGGTCCCTCAGCCCCTGAGAAGATTGGAGGTTTGTAGACCTCATGAAAGTACATATTGCAGAAGCAAACAGTGACACCGTAGTGCTCCAGCTGAGTGGAGAAACTGTAGCTTGCAAATTAAGTGGGTCACTCCAGCTGGCTAGGAAGGATCCAGACTTGACTATAATACAATGAGCTTTTTAGTCAGATGGTAGTAGTATTCCATTGCCTGTGCGCTCCAGCGTGGCTGTTCAACTCTGCAAAGGCTTGTAAAAGCAATACAAATGTGTATTCCTTCATCCCGGCACTGGCAAATGCATCCCAGATAAATCAGTACTGGAGGAGATGGGGATCTAAGCAGAAGTTTAAAAGCTTAGCAAAAGGCATCACTTAAAAGTGAAGCCATGGTTAAGTAAATGCGACGCTGTCTTACTCAGCGTGTCTGATCCCTGCGTGTGCTCCGAGTCAGCCCTGCTGATGCTAGTGACAAATCTGCTTTCCTACTGTTTATTTGTGATACCTGACTGTAGAGCCAGCCCTGCTCAGAGGGTCGGGTAGATCCTTTTTGTTTTTGTGCCTTGTCAACAGAATCGTTTGCTGAACTCCAGTCGCCTATACCTCTGTGACAAATGAAGGCAAGTGAAGGGCACCTGAGGGCATAGCCTGGCTTGAAGGGTCTTTATTAATGATGATACATGAGAGACAAAGAACTGGGACTAGCTGAAAAACCTGGGAGAAGATTGTGAAATGTGTCACCATTTTTTTGCCCCCC
>NW_017728998.1:7118580-7129410 GCF_001723915.1 Gavialis gangeticus | reverse complement strand
GGCCACTCTGCCAAGTGTCCAGCCCCCCCAGCGTCCACTCACCCTCCCCTCCATCTTTTTCTTCTTGGGATGAAATTTAATTTTTTTTGTGAAACACCTCTCTGAAATGTGAAATTCCGACAACATTTCACTAGCCAGATCAATAAAAAAAAAAAAAGGTCAGTAGTCAATTTTTGTCTTCAAGCTGGGCATATTGAACCTGGAGTAACTTATCACTTGATGCCAATTCTGATATCAGCAACTTCCCTGTTCAGCCAGCTTTCCTCCAGAGCTCAGATCTGAAAAACAGGGAGCACTGGGGGTGTACTTCTGTATAGACTTTCCGTGTTTCCTGCATTGCGTGCTCCTACGTTTTAACCTAGAGCTGATTGATGCTTTAATATTGACTATCAATTACTTGTATTGCAGTAGTATCTAGGAATCCGAGTTATGAATGTCTTTCTTACCGAGCTTTGTGTTGTACACTTACAGAAGATAAAGCTGGTCCTTGTCCCAGATGGTTTCAACTTTCAGTTGAAATAGCCATGGATGTAGGTTTGACTGGACCGCAGCACTCTATTGTAACTGGCACTTAAAAGGCAAAAGGATGCCTCTTTGTAGCGCTCCTTGACTGCAGGGTGAGAATCTGAAAATGCTTCATCATCGTTCTCACTTAGGCTTTTTCAAGTTAGCAGCAATTGGTCAAATGCTGGGTAAATATGGCTGACAGCCAAATCCTGCTCCCAAGTCTTATCCATTATAGTTGTGGAAGTGACTTCCCTGTTAACAGTCAATGGGCTTTGTCCATGTGAGCTTGGCTCGCAAGATTTAACAGCAAATGCTAATGAAGTGCACATGCCAGGTTTCCTCAAGCCAAGGCCAAGATTGAATGTTAATAGGATCCATTATTAGAATACTCTGCATTATATTGTGGGCAGGGAAGCTGATGAAAAAGGCTTTAAATCTCCCGATATCCCCAATTTTAAATTAATATAATGCTTCATCCAGGGTGCAGAGAGCAGAAGAGTCCTTGGACAATATTTGCACATCTTAGGTTGATGGGTCTTTTGAATTGTAATCCTGTCCAGAATATATTTACTGTCAACTTAATTGGCTAATGGTTATACACTGGAATGTCCTCCCTCAAAAATAAACTCATATGACAATTCCCAGCTATTCCAAACCTTCTCCCTATTAGATTCATACCATGCATCATCTCTTCAAAGGTCTCTGTACAATAAAAGCAGACGGCGATTTTGCAGTCGGTAGCTGTACTCCTTAATAAAAGATTCAGTGTTTTTCAAAATACCTTGTTTTAGACAGCTTTCATTGCATTATATTTACAGGTATAATAAAAAATTATGGATGACACCAGTGATGACTCGTATTCTATACACAGCATGCTTGGGAGTGAATTTGTTATTCATGAACATGACGTTCAAGTAACCCTTCTTGGAGAGAGAATTGTAAAGCGTAGGCGTTGCATCCTTTTTCCTTGCACGGCACCGATCCCATTCCTTTCAGTTTCACGTCTTGATGCTAACTACAGAGTTTGGCCAACTCCCAGTCTCAACATAACGTCTGTCATCTGCCTTGGTCCAGGACCTTCTGGACTGGCTGTGGGGAGGCCTGGACAACGAGGCTCCCCTGTGGTCCAGGCTTCCAAAGCCCCAGGTTGGTTTTCCTCATCAGGATATCACCATATACCATGAGGATGTAACGCAGGATCAGGAAATGGCCAGCACACAGAGCAGAGTTTGATCTGGGCTCAGCAGCCTTAAAAATGAATAGCAAATCTATTTAATGGTAATTATTATGTTGCTTGCTCTGTTTGGAGCCTCTACAGAAATATTATCTTAATCGACTGATGAGAGCTTGGACTCCTGGGAAAAGACCAGCCAGGTGCCAAACACTTTTCTATTAACCTTTACATTAAGAAGAACAGGGCTACTCTTAAAAACCCACAAGACGTTTCTTAACTATTACTATATCTGAGCACCTGTTGCAGACAGCTTCTTACTTCCCCCACTAGCTGCCTTCTAATTCAGTCCATAATTAATTGGAAAGTGTTTTTATTGCTTTCTTTCATAGTATTCATTTCTAATAAATGAACTCGGAGAGGAAAAAGCCAAACTCTTCAAGATGGATTAGCTCTGAGAGGGTGGTAGACTATTTCCATAGTAACATCTTAAAACAACTGCCTACCATTTCAGTTTATAATCCTATTAGTGAGAGTTAGGATGAAGCCAGGCATCTGATGATCAGCCTGTAATTTGTTTGTCTGTAATAATATCCAAATCTGCTATTTTGCATGCAAACATGGTAATGCAGCAGCTACTTGAGTAGATGCAAAGAAGCCTAATTTCAGTTCTTTATTCTATGGGCCAATCCCACGATCTCCCTTACAGCCCCGTTGTACCACTGTAACTTCCACCCACTTATGGTCTCCATACTTCAGCAGAGAAAAGTGCAGCCATAGAACCAGGATCCCTCTGCCTCAGGTTCCCATCTATGAACCAGGAATAATAATACTATTTTTCTCCTAATTGTTGACTGTCTTCTCTCTGTCTGCCCCAACCATGTATTGGTATAGTGTTCAAATACAGTGATACAATGGGCCTCCAAGCTTGGTTGGGCTTCTTTGCTTCTGCAAAGAAAAATTATGCTTAACATCAGGCTTTGACATGTCCAATGCACAGGAGATTTAGTTCTTCAGATTTGTCCAAGATGAATGACCTGTGTCCCAAATGAGTTGTCATATGATGGGCATGCATCTGGAGTCATTCAGAAACAAGGAACCTGTAGTGTCTTTGATAGCCTGCTAGGGCTACTTGCTTTAAGAACATACACCTTAATTAGAGATAAATTGTTTGACTTTTATTCCATTTGCACAAGAGTCCAGTAGGAGTATATTGGTTTAAGTCAGGGAAATCAGGTCCTTATTTCTTACTTGCTATTTAATTTGTATGTGGTTTTAAGTTGAAGATGCTATAGAAGATGTAAGCCATGATTTCATACTGAGCCTTTCTTGATTTTTTTTTTTTGGATGCTACTCTCTTGGTCATTTATTGTTGGAATTATTTTAAATGGAGCTGCCAAAAGTTCGGATTGCCATGACATTTCGCTTTTGCTGAGTCTTTTGTCTGATACTAAGCAGGATAGAAATGTAGATGCATGAGCCAATTTCTGTTTTGTTCTGGCATACTGCTCAACACAGCAAGGTCAGCTGTTGGCTTCCTAGACCGTAGCATCTGGTTTCTCAGGTATGGACAAACAAGTTATAGAAAATAGAAAGAGTGTGGGGACCTACAGTGCATCAGCTGTTGCGTACACTCTTACCCAGGGTAAAAGCAAGCTAAGCTGCCGTGGCTGATCCCTCTTTTACCCTGATCTTTACCTACTATATTACCACTCTTCACAGTATGTATGTCTGCACTGCAGTGTACCTGAATCTGGGTGCCCCAGGCAGCCTAACCTGAGAGCAAGTATGTACACAGCAAAGATGCATTCAAGCCATACCCATGCTGCTAACTCATTTACTGTGATGTTTCACTGACTTGCACGAGGGAACATCTCATGGTTTCTGGTGGTTCTCCAAGCTATCCTGCACTATTAAAACATTATGGATGGATGTCTCTGTTCTTCCTAATCCCCTGTAAAGAAATATTCTTAGCCCTCCAGCCCAATAATTCACTTCCATTTTGGCCCCTCTAGACTTCCATCCACGGCCTTCATTCTAGGTGGAAATGTATGGCTCTAGCTCACATCTGTTGGAAGTGTTGGCAGTACTGCGACTCTTATTTTCGCCATAATGTTGTATGGGGTACACCACCATCAGTCACATTTATTACCTCTGTAATTCTCATTCTGTATTCTGTGAACTTGCCAGTCATCTTTCGACTAAATGGTGCTGCACTATGGAGGAATCAGCCCCACTCACTTCCTAGCAGCAAACAAATGACTAAATAAGTTGTCCTCCTTTGAGTTTTGGAGCTATTCTCTCTATCCCCCTATTTGTGGAGCATACAAGCCAGTTGCTACTTAGTGTTGGCTTCACTAAAGAGCAGTGCTTTGACCAAGGTCCTCCCCTGGGTCCAGGTTACTAAGAAACTATCTGTAAAAGTAGTGATTTTCTCGTTAACAGGATTGCTCAGGGATGGGCGTCTCAGAAGTTTAGGACAAAAGCACCCATCTCAGGAATATCATGTTACTCTTGAAATAAGACTACTTGGTGTGGTTTGCCTGGTAGACAATCAGATTGGCCGTCTTGGTCTTGCTTTCCTCCTGCCTTTCTTTGTGTGAATTAAGTGATGAAACCTGAGGCTGAGACTCCTTGCATGCTGCATCTATCTAGACACCAGCTCATTAGGCAGCTTGTCTTGTCTATCTCAGATAGCTGCACTGGTCTATGGTTGCAGTTGCAAGACATAGGTGAAGAGGGCAAATAAGGAAACTTTTTCCAGGGATAAGCGTACTCTTCATACCTCTACACCACATAAGAATATACTTGTTATGGAAAGAATATGACAAACTGTTTATATTTAACTTGTGATAGACCACATTCAGCATGGGCATTGCAGCATAAATACTAACACTTCCTACAGTTGCTTTTGTGCAGAACACTTAATATTATTCTGCTGTGTTAAGCTTCTCATTTGTATTCACACTATAACACTGAAGGATCTCATCATCTTGTCTCTGACTGCTGGCATATATATATCTTGCACAGCAATTGATACCCGGTTTTGAGAAACGTACAAGGCAAAATCACTTCTCCATCTCTCTGTGTTAATGAAGGAACCTCAGGGCTATTATTTGAATAGAAGCCATTAAAGCTCTCTACAGCATACCTAGGAGACTGGTTCATAAAAGGCAGAAAGAAGTTTAGCTTTATGATTTGCTTTAAAAAGATTTAAGATCCTTCAGGAGGAAATTTTGTATTTAAATGTTGTGTGAGATAGCTGTCATTGTTTTATTAGCTGGAGAAATCTCAGACAGCCTATTTCCATAGCCTGTAGAGGATTCACACCTGTTGGTCTGGGGTGGACAATCATGAGCTTTATACTGGCCATGAACTTGGGGGTGAACTAAACAGGGCTGGGCACAGTATCACTTTTGTCCTTTCAACACGTGTTCACAGGTGGTTCAGATTTGCCCTAACACTGTCTTAAGTCTGTCCTTGGTCAACCTAGCAGAACAGCCAGCCACTCTAATTATGGAGGGCATGGCTTTCAATGTTCATAGTAATTTCTCATTCAGGAATTACATTATGGAACAGGCAGATGAAGTGCTCATATGGGCACACAGATGCAGAGCACCCTGAGCTGGGTGATGCCAACAGATTGTACTCATGCAACGAGCTTTCCCTGAAGGGAGCTGGGGGGGCGGGGGTGGACTCTCCCCTGCCTTCTGGGTCCTTCTCCCTCCCTCATACCTGATAATCACAGCCAGAAATTATTTATAAATCACTTAGAAAATCTACTGAAGGAATTGGCTTTAGGGACAGCCAAGATGATGCTTGACAGAAGGGAAGGACAGGTGGTGTCCAGAAGAAAGGCTGGGATAGTCGTTCCTCTACCTGACGTTCTTCTATAACCACTATGATACCCAAGTACTTCACGATCACAGTGTAAGCATCCCTCTGGGATATAGGGGTAGGGAATTAGAGGCATACAGAGACAAGGAGGCAGATCCAAAAAAAGGACCTAAGCGTCCAAATTCTGATCCTGAAACTCCACACTCAACTTCTGGGTAGACTTAGGAGCACCTTACATAAGTGCCTCAGCTGTAAAGCTACCTGATTGCCTAAAATTTAGCTCTTGCACATCCCCCAAGACACCTCAGTCCTCACGGTACTGGTGAGTTGGTGCCTATTACATGCCTAAATTAGATCAGGACCTACCTCTTAGACCTTAAACAGATGGGTCCTGTACACTGGTACCTACTGCATGAAGGCCACACACAAAAGCAGTAGTCGGGACTGTCTTTGACACAACTGGAAGAGAAAGAGTCACCCCCTCTTCTCTTTATAAATTAGCTCAGTGGTTACAGCACTCTTGGGATGTGGGAAATCCAGATAAATTCAAACCTCAGCCTGACAGCGTTCAAACCTACATCTCCCACTTCCTCCCTCGACGGTGCCCCAACTTATTGGCTACAGGTTATTTGGGGTGGGAACTGGGAACTCTTCCTCTTGGAGGTTGTTACACTTTGCAGAAATGGGTTCAAGATTTATTGAACTAAGTGGAAAGAAAGGGAAAAAGGAAGACAGCATGAGTCGGTTGTCTAGTGGTTAGAGTATGAACATGGGAGAAGGCACCCCTGGTTCCTAGTTCCTACTTCAAGGACTATTTAATGTAACATTTCTGTATTGCAATTGAATTGAACAAGGTTGAACCAAGAAAATGTGTTTTTTTTTCCCCTGCAAGAAAAAACAAATCAGTGAAAGATGAACATGCTTTTGCTTTTGTCAAAAAGGTTTTTTTTCCAAATATGAGTTTTGTTGAAAAAATCCAACTTGAACACTAGAACTTATTTGAGCTTTTCTAATATCTGTCCCCAAAGCTATGGCTTCTCGGTTGCTGAAAATTGAAATATTTTCAGTTTTTCATGTTTCTGGGGTTCTTCCCCACCATCAAAAATCTGAAAATTGTGGAAGAAAATAGAATTTTTTACATAATTTTCTGCTCTTTCCCCAAAATATTTTCCATCAAAAAATGTTTCAGAGGTAAGTTTCTGATTGGATTTGTAATGTGGTTCTGTTCTGCAAATTGATTCAACACCTCCAGAGATGACTGAGTGGTCCAAGTTCAGACCTTACATATAACTGCTCTAAAATCGATAAAGTCACGCCAAGCATGACTTGATGCCAGTATGTTTTAAGAACGGGCCTTAACTGACTGATTTCTTCCACGCTGAGGGGAGGATGTCATTTTTCATCAACAGAAGTTGGTTCAGCTGTCGAGGACAAAAACACTTTGTAGGGAAAAAGAACAATATCGGTTTTTAATCGTCGGTGTTAATCTGTTTTTTTGTGGGAACTTGTGCTGAGAAGTTTTGTGTCGAGAAGTTGTGCCGAGAAACAAAGCTGGGCTGTGCACCTCTGCAGCATTCCTACCAAAGTGCGTTGATAGGTTCAGAGCGGAGGAGTGGCTGCTTGCCAAGGTTGGGTGTCACGGGGTGGGGCCTACGGGCGGCTGTGATCCCGCTAGGTCCCCCTGCCGTGCCAATTAGGAGATCCAGCACCCTCTTAATTCTCGCCCGCCACGTCTTTGATCTTTATAGTTATGATGGGAGGCTGCCTTTGATCTCCTCTGATCTCTGGGTGACCTGGTGCACCCCAGCCTTATGGGCTACGCGTGCCTCCTACCTCCCCTTTAGCACGCCCCAAGCCTCGCAGCTCTTCCGGACATTTTTAGTATCTTCGATCTATGCCCTCTCCGGGCCTTTACCCATGAGCCCTGCCCTCTGGGTTCCTGTTCGCGCGCTCTTCTCCTCCTGGCCCCGATCCGTATGTCCGCCCCTCTCCAGGCTTCACTCGTGCGCCTGCCCCTCTCCGGGACCCTTAACCGCGTGCTCGCCCTTCCCCGGGGCGTCTATACAAAACCGGCGCCACTCCAGTCTTACACTAGCCCTCCCCAGGTTTCACTCCTGCCGGCTGGCCCCCCCCTTTGGGCTTATGTCACACGCTTCCCGCGCCTCTCGCGCCCTTGGCTCTCCATTGAGCCTGCTCCCGTGCCTCTTGCGCCCTTGGCTCTCTCCGTTGAGCCTATGCGTCAGCCCTGTCTCGGGCTTTCACCGGCGCCGGGGCTCAGGTGGCACATAGCTGTGCCTGGCCCCCTGACCCTTCTCAGGGTCTTATGCCCTCACTGGGCCGAGTACGGCCCTCTTGGGCTGGGGTCTCAACCCCACACCCCGCACCACACTGGTGCCGAGCTGCCGCACCTTCCCGGCGCTGCTCAGTGCCCGCACAGGGCACCCAGGAACCCCCAGACTACTGGGAAGCTCCTGTGGGGCCTCCTCACACCCCTACAGCCTCACCCGGTCCTCCGGACGATATACACAACAGAACCATAAGCCAACTGGCTGGAACCAAACAATAAGCCTACCGGCTGTAACAAAAACAATAGGCCTACTGGCAATACCAAAACAATAAGCCTGCCGGCTGTAACAAAACCATAAGCCTGCCGGCCGTCACATAAAGTCCAGGCCCTCCTGGCTCTCTGGCCAAAGCCTCCCAGTCAGGCTTCTCTCTGCCTTCACCATAATGCATCCCTCTATGTGCTCAGGCTGCACTGCTCAATTTAACCCTCCTGCAGAGCTCTTACCCCTCAGGTTGCCAGAAGGGAACTGCCAGCCAGGCTCCGGCCTGGCTGTTTATAAGGGCCCGGCCCTGCCCCCTTCTGGTCACGTGACCAACCTGGTTGCTCCAGCAACCCGCACCTGAGCTGCCCTGGTGATTGGCAGCTCGGCCCATACTACCTCCGCCAGTAGCAGGCACCCTGGTGCCCTGCTACATTGGGTATAGCTGGGTATTTGAGATGCTTATCCTGTCAGCCATTTGAAATACCGATCTACTGTTCTGCAAAAGCTGATTTCCTATCTGCGGCTTATGGGTCAGAACAGAGCGCATTCTGGCAGGAGAAGTTAAGCAACAGAAGAGAGAGAGGCCTGGATAGTCTCTCACTCAGGTGCCTTGACCAATGCTTCTCCTCTCCCCCACTCTCCCCACATCCTGGTAGGCAGAAGGGCACAGATATGAAGAGCGTGCCACAGTGGGGTTGAGCAGAGACAGAAAGGAGCAAAATATCTGTGTGGCCTCTAGCTGGGCTGGGAAATGTGGGTGGAGCCAGAGGTGGTTTTGTGGGAGGAGCCAAGAGAAGAGGCATTAAATGGCATGCTGCCCCACCGGAAGGCTACAAATAGCTGGGTGGAGAGGTTACAGGGCTGCTTCATGCTGCTTCAACTTTTCCTTGTTGGTTTCTTCTCAAGAGGACAAAGTCTCTGTCCCTGTGTCAGTGGTATTCTCATCGGGGTTATTGGGAACTTTGCCTGTTTCAGGACGGCGTGCATTGTTGGAGATCCATAGGATTAGTAGAGATCACTGATGTCTCTTGAACAAAACAGGGGTTTTTATTTAGAAATAGGCTTTTACAGGGAGTCGGGGGGGAAGGTTTTGTGAAACTGTCAATGTTGCTAAAGGTTTCTTGAAAAAAATGTTCACGCATTTCAGTAGTTACAAAGTTATTTTTACCCAAATCTATTTTTTAATCCATAAAGAGTTTCAAAGATTAATTTCATAGCGGCTTTTGCTCACATTTACAATAAAAATTGCTACCAGTTGGAATAAAATCTTTGGCAAAAAATGCTGAAACTTTTTAAATCAGACCCATATTAAGTAACATGAAATGGAAGTATTTGAAGTTATATCATATATATGTGTATGAATCTATGTGTGTGTGTGTGTGTGTGTGGGTGTATAGATATATATATGTTTGTGTGTGTATACTGTATATATATTTATATATCTATATGTGTGTGTCTGTGTGTGTGATGAAGTAGGTTGTTGCCTATGAAAGCTCATGCCCCTCTGAACCAGTTAGTCTCTAAAATGTAACCCTGCCCTACCTTCTCCCTGATTTCAGACTAACACAGCTAACCTGCCTCTCTTGTAAGTTAAAAGAATTGTCCAAATGTCTCTGCCTATGCATTCGAGTCCCAGGCTTAATGTTCTAAAATTGTGAAGGTACTTTTTTGAAAATCTGACCCTACATCAATTCCTCCCCATAGCTTTATTGTTGCTATTCATGGAGCATAACAAGTAACAAGACTTTTCTAAAAATGAGGTGAGCCAGTTTAAAACCTGCAGATGCATTAGGACATGTAAAGACAGCAGATGAAAAGTATGGTGTACACACCAGGATTATGGAGAACTGAACCAGGGGAATAAATTAAGTACAGCAAACCATTTTCAAAGGCCCGCTGTTTGGAGTTAAGCACTTTCTAGTGTGACCTATATATTAATTCGGCATTGCCCACATGGCTGGAAATGAAAGAAGCACATTATTCCTTTTGAATGTAATGATTCTATAGCAGAAAGTCATCCTTACCAGGTTAAACTAAGTCCTTGTTTTGCTGGCCTATTTTGTTGGCTCGCGTCTGTATTTTCCAAACAGACCACGATGACTTTCTTGGTCCAGTTTTAATGACATATCCAGAGGGGTTTTGTATGTTTGTTTTTTTTGCATGCGTAACAAAATTTGTTGCATTTGTGTCAAAATGTATTATGGAGTTTCTGATTATCCAGGTTCACACATGTCTCCAGAAAGCTTATAGCATACAGAGTGGCTATTAAAAATATGAAAGCATATTTGCAGAGCAGAACAAAACAGGATTCGAGGAGAATAGGCTATGGTGGATCAGTGAGCTAGAGCAGAACACTGGCAACTCCTTGAACAATACATTTGATATTAGACTTTACTGATTTCCTCTAACTCTGCTTTGACTTGGTCTCCCACGACGTGCAACATGGATAACCCAATTTTTCCGGTGGCTAGGAAACTGGCTCCAAGGCAGGACCCAGAGAATAAGGATAGATAGAACTGAGTCAACATGGCACTTTGTGACCAGTGGCCTCCCACAGAGTTCAGTACTCAGACCAGTACTTTTTAACATATTTATTAATGATTTGGATTTGGGTGTTAAAAGTGAACTGGCATAGTTATCAGATGACACCAAATGATGATCACCAAGTGATCATCGCTTGCTGGAATTCGCCATCCAGCGTAGGGTGTCAAGGGCCCGCAGCAAGGCGGTAGCCCTAGACTTCAGGAGGGCCAACTTTGTTGAGAT
>NW_017728998.1:7113053-7113580 GCF_001723915.1 Gavialis gangeticus | reverse complement strand
AGGCTGGATGCCTACCTGGCTGGACTCGTTTGAGTCCCATTTCTCTTTTTGGGGTTTTTTGTTGTTCTCCCGCCCTGGCGGGGGGTCGGGCTAGAAGATCTACTAGGTCCCTTCCGACCCTTAATCTATGAATCTATGAATCTATGATGCAGGACTGTGGCCATGCTGGAGAATAGGCTGGGGATACATGCTGACCTGGACAGGCTTGCAAGGCGGATCAAAATCTGATGATGTTCAGTAGGGAGAAGTGTAAGGTGCCTCAGCTGGGGAGAAACAACCCACAAAATATTTACAGGCTTGACAGTGCTGTGCTTACTAGCACTGCAACTGAAAGGACCTTGATACACCATACAATGAACATGAGCCACTAATACGATGCCGTAGCCAGCAAAGAGAACAAAGCACTGGCATGTATCTACTGCTGCATCTCAAACAAGACTAAGGATGTCATCCTCCTGCTTTACTTGGCCTTGGTGAGGATGTAGCTTCCCCCCCCCCGGGCTTAGTTGGCTAACATTGTATTGTTT
>NW_017728998.1:7080532-7108053 GCF_001723915.1 Gavialis gangeticus | reverse complement strand
GACAGGGGGTATCGGGTCACAGGGTATGGGGTTGGGGCACTGGGTAGGGGTCGGAGCACTGGGGGATCAGGGTGGCACTTGGGTATGGGGTCAAACGGCACTGGGGCGGGTCAGAGAGCACTGGGTGGGGGGTCAGGATGGCACCCTGGGGTCAGGGTATGGGGTCACAAGGTATGGGATTGGGGTGTCAGGGTGGCACTGCACTTCAGGAAGGATGTGGAGAGGCTTGAGAGGGTCCGGAGGAGAGCTACACGTATGGTCCGAGGTATGGAGAGCCGGCCATACAATGAGAGGCTGAGAGACATGGGTCTGTTTAGCCTGGAGAAGAGGAGACTCAGAGGGGACTTGGTGGAAGCTTTTAAGTATATAAGGTGCGTACATCAAGGACTGGGAGAGTGTCTGTTCACTAGGGCGTCCCAGGGGAAGACTAGGACTAACAGGCATAAATTGCTAGAAGACCGCTTTAGATTAGACGTAAGAAAAAACTGCTTTACAACTCAAGCATCCAGGGTCTGGTGGTACAATTGCATACTCTGCGTATCTTCAAAAAACATCTGGACACTCATGTTGCTGGGGTCAGCTGACCTCAAGTTTCTTTCCTGCCCGAGCACAGTGGGACTGGATCTGGTGACCTTGAGAGGTCCCTTCCAGCCCCTAACATCTATGCATCTCTGCTCTCAGGAACTCGCTTCTATTCCAGGGTGGGAGATAGATTCTGGAGTTCAAGTACTCCTTCTTGAAGGTGCCACTAATTATGAATATCATCAAAATCAGCTCTGACTGGTGAAATATAGGTGACCAAAGCATTTTGGCCCCCAACCTATGGATGAGCTAAGCCCAGACCATTTTTATGTCTCTACACAAATTCTAGAGCCACCCACACTCCAACCTGTAATGCATTGAGGCTCGTTGCCTTTCAAGGGCAGCTGCTGGTCTGGGGCACAGCAACAAGAAACACCGACCCCCTTCTGGGAACAGCTTCTTGTAAAGCACCTGCTAGTCTCTGCCTTATCTTTCCTCCATCACTGCTTGGCCAGTGTTTCTTGACTGGAAAATGCTAATTGATGTATCCATGGCCAGATGGGAACAGAAATGGATCATCTTATTCCTCTGCTTGCCTTTCTTCAGGTTCTTTATCATTATTACCAGGGAACTGTAAAAGAGCTGGAGACAAAAAACGTGAATGCAATGAAATGCAATTCACGGTAGTAGTACTCGTGGTAAAACTCAGACTAGACTGATAGGCTGTCTTCACATACCAATATGCATCGCTGCTGAAAAAGAAATCCCCATCTGCAAAGCAGCTAGAAATGATAGGCTTCTGACTTCTTCCTCAGATAAAAAGAGGTTCAAAGGCTTGTCAGTACTGAGCTACAGAGGCAGCTCTTGTGTATCTGACAGGATCTGTGTGATGGGGGTTGGGGGGGAGGTAGATGAGAGAGAGGAAAGATTAGGCAGAGGAAAGGCATGAGGCAGTCAGGCAAAGAGAGATTGAAACACAAATCGATTGAATGACAAGTGATTTGGAAACAGGTACAGATGAGGAGACAGGGGAAGTGAAGGGAAGCAGAAGTTGTGGAACAAATGAGCAGGAAGGATCAAAGGAAACAACAGGCAGAAGGAAGCAAAGGTACCAACAAAATGAATGAAGATAGGACAAGAGCGGGGTTGGGGTGGTGGGGAGCAAGGAAAGTTAAATCTTAATTTGCAGTGGAGTATATCACGGTTGGCAAAACAAGAGGTAAATGCTCTCTGTCTTGCTTGCCAGGGAGAATGTTTGACACAGGTGTTTGCCGCCTTTGCAAGGATGGCCAAGAAGTTATCCTGGGGGTGTACTGAGGCTGAGCTCAGCTGGAGTGAATGACTATCAGAGACTTCATCAGGGAAGCAAACTCAGCGAGCATCTCTCTATTTCAGGGATTGGACTGATCTCAGAAACAAGGTATGATAGGAGCCCTTTAGTTGTTTTTTTTTGGGGGGGTTGGTTTATTTGAACCTCGAAACAATGGGTGTTTTGATTTCTTCTTCATGCACACCTGATTCTCACAGAAAATACCCAAAGAAACTGAAACATGAAACCAAACTCATCAGGCAGATGGTGAAGGCTGACAGTTTTTTTTTTTTTCCTTTTACAGTTAATTAAGTTCGCAAAGACAGGGAGACTAATGAGGGCTTTGCTCTCTTAAAAAAATAGCCTTAAGAAATTTGAAATTTCCTCATGCAGCAACTATCCTGTCATGTTTCATCCTTATTATGTGACTGTGTAACTGTTACGTTAAAGAAGACTGATGCCAAAACTCTCTATTTTAGAGGGGAAAATGGTTTCATGAGGAAGCATTACACACACAAACACACACACACACACACACACTTTTTATTAAAGACAGTGGTCCACCTGAGTGGCTTCTATCAGCCCTGGCCACCATTAGCTCATTTGGCCAGAGTCTGGTGGGTTAAACTCATCAGATGCTTTACCTATTGTGTCACCACACTCCCTATGCTGAAACAGTCCCACTGCATTCTTAAACACAAGGGGATACTTGGAGAGAGCTACTGGGTGGCACATGTATCATCCACGAATGCTCAGCCTAGTTTTGGAAGCTCTACTAATGCAATAGGAAGATTTTTAACTTTTGAGTTCTTATGAAATGCTTCACTGAAATTTCCTCTACTCCTTCATCCCACCCTTTCTCCCACTTTAAGAAGGAGGAACAAGCCACCTTACAATTCCTCACATGGAAGACTGGCTGTTTTATCCCTTCTGGAAGGTCCACCCTTTAGCCCAACCTGAATGCTGGTTACCTTCAGCCTGCACAGGTACGTTGTTAATGTCCACCATCCCAACTCCTGAATACTTACAAAGTGGAAGCATATTTCATGCTAAAGGTAGACCTAGCCTCCTGGCTCTGAACCAACTGACCTCTGCAGATGAGAGGGTCCAGACCTGGCTCTAAATTTTATGACTGGCCCTTATATCTATAACATGGACTGATCCGAAACTTTAACCCTGAGCACTAATATACAATAAGAGAGATCAGCTGACCTTTGTCATTGGATCATAGGAAAATCAGGCTGGAAGAGACCTCATGAGGTCATGTAGTCCTGTGTTTCCCAACTTTTTCCAGCCCAAGGCATACCTACATGAATAAAATTCTCTGAAAAACACCTGTTAAGGCATTCCCCAGCCCCATACTTACAAACTCATTGTAGCTCATTGCCATGACACAGCTGTTCATAGCCTCACAAACTGTGCATCCCCCACAGCCAACACATGTGCAGTAGATGAATTTCCTTCTGCTTGGCTGGTTCTCCCTCTCCCCCACAGCCAACACATGTGCAAGTCTTCTGTGAATATCTCATCACTGAGGCTTATTCGTTAGCACTGGGCAGGCACACATGATCACTACATTGCCGTAGTGTGTTGCATGGCAAAGTAGTATGCTGCTACGTCACCAGAGGGCAAGGTGTAGCTGCGCCCTGCTTGTTTTGTATTTTATACATGTGGAACTCCAATTTTTCCTAGACTGTAGAGGAATCTAAAGCAGCAGGATGGGAGGCATTTCAGTATTTAATGCCATCGATATTTAATGCCTTAAATATGCCAATGACAGTTTCATATTTGAAGAATGAAAAGAAACTTGTATTTCTGTCCATCGCAGGCTGTCAGAAGATCGAGTCCAGTGTCTGCAAGCTTGATAAGCAAGTTTGCCACAACATTTTAACCATTATTAATATTATATAACTCAATATGAATGAGTAAGCTTTTAAAAATAAGTATATAGGATTCAAAAACCCTGTTCAAGTCAATGAAAAGATACCCATTTTCCCCCGGCGGTTTCTGAATTAAACACATTCAGGTAGTTATTTTGCATTATTTCATTGGTATGAGATTTCACAAAAATTAGTATGATTGCACGGGGATGGTGGGTCACCCTAAGTGACTCCAATGACATCTTTGTTCAGCATCCCATCATCATCCATTGTATATACCATTTTAACAGAAAACTGTATTTTGCACTTATTTCAGGAAGCCTTTAACTGTTTCTGATTTTTTTTTCTTCATTTGTTGCCCTGTAAAGACTTAAGGCAAACTATTTTGAAGGGAAGAAAAAGAAGACTTTTGAAAACTTCAGAGAAGCTGTCTAGAATAGCCTATTTATAAAAATTCACAGCTCTATACCGATCTCTTGGCATCCTCCAGTGCTAAAAGCAAGTCAATTGTTGTGCATCCCACTGGAAAATTTGCTAATCTTCTTTTGTAAAATGTAGAAAACTCTAATTCTAGCCATGCAGGGTTGCTACAGCAGAGACTTCAAACAGGTCCTTGTTCGAAGTCTGAATATTCTCCATACTGCACCACAGTCTGATTATGTTAGTGGAGATTTCATGCTCTGGAGGACAGAAGAAAAGTTTTAGTGATAGGTTTACTTTCCTGGGAGGTGCTCAGTGATTTATAATGCTGGAAGCCATCCTAGTAGCAACTGAATGTGGGAGGAGTATCATAGAATCATAGAAAAAGGTGAATTGGTTAAAGGAGCTTGAGAAATGTCATTTATCAGATGGCTTCCCATTTTGTCACATGGATCACCAGCACATTATAGCTGGGGCTAAACGGGGCCTCAGTCCAAATCTAGGCACTATGGAAATATGACTAAACTAATCCAGAGTAATAATTAGTGTCATTCACCTTTCCAGGGACATGATTTACAGACTTTATTTCACAATGTTAATTTGCATTATTGTTGTTGTGGTTGTTACATGCATTTTTTCCACTCTTCCAAAGAATAAAAAGCAGTCACAGAGGAAAAAAATATAGAATTACAGGCAATCTTTAGTCACTCAGGCTAAGTACAGACAGTCAAAAAGCCCAAGGCTAAATCGATTCAATCTTTGCAGGTTAGTCTAAACTGCAAAGATTGAACCGATAAGCAAGTGAACAGACATTCACTTTTGATTCCAGAAATGCAGCCACATGCCTGCAGTGTGGCTCAATCCAGGAGCCGGGGGGGGGGGACGGGGGGGGACTAGAGCACACCTCCCAGCTCTGCTGCAGTAGACAGCTTGGGCCAAGGCTAGACTGACCACCCTAGTGGGGGGTGGGGGGTGTTGCGAATGAGGTACAATGCATCCTGGGCTGCTGGAGGAATATGAATTCATTTGAATCTGGGACAGACATTCAATAAACCAATTTCACCTAAATCAGTTAAGTCTGATACTGCATCCATGCAGGTTTATCTTTAACTGGTTTTGGCCATTTTGAAAGCAGTTTATGTGCACTGAAGTTCTGTCGTGTTACAGATCTGAACCAGTTTCTGATCACTTACATTGGTTTATGTGCAATTTCTGTCCCTAGCCTATGTGATATGGTGAAATCTAGTGTACTAGTACACTCTTAAAATCTTCTACAAAGCATGATTCACTAACAGAATACTTAACCTTAGCTTATTAAAACTTAAGTATATTATAAGTACATGCAGTATATAGGGAGGGAGGGAGGCAAAAGATCAGCCTCTCTGCTCAGAGTAGGAACAAGAGGACGGTCAGCCTGCAGAAGGCTGCCAACCTTTGATATGCAATGTTCATACTGTTTAATTCTTAAGCAACCTCCTATTTTTAAAAATCACATAAGAAACCTTATCTTATTTCCAGTGAAGCTTATGGCAAAGTATTTATGTGTCCATACATACTCATGGGCATGGACTGTTAGATTTTAAGGTCAAACAGGACATATTAGGTCTTCTTTTCTGACTTCCTTTATAACAGGATACATAGAATTGTATCCAGCTACTCGTATATTGAGCTCAATGATTTGTGTTTGAATACAGCATGTCTCCTAGGAAGGCACAGCCTTAACACGAAGAGCTTAAGAGGCAGAATCCACTTATGACCTTCATAGTTTGTTCCAGTAGATAGCATTAAGAATCTGTCCTTGTTGCTTGTTATGTTTAATGATATTTTCAAATAAAACCCAGAAAAAATAATGAAACTCTGTAAGATGAGGAAAGAGCTTGATGGAACTTGGTAAATTTTCATCCTCAAATTATGGTAGATGCTAAATATACACCATGACATGGTTCCACATTGAAACATTAAACACTTGCTTTTCTGCCTTTCTTTTTTTTAGACTCTCATTAAAATAACTGGCATATGGAGGAGCAAAATAAATAAATGTCCAAGAACTTGGAAGCCAAAAAAATGCACCGTTCACAGGTGACTCAAGGGGAGAAAACGCACATGTACAACGGCAGTTTTCGTGACAATGGAACAGAGTACCAGCTAGTTTAGACTTACAGAGGTCTGGAGGGGTTGCAGCTTTTTGTGCATAGAAATAAGTAATAGGTAAGTCTGACAACAATGCATTTCATTTATAGACTCTCTCATGGTGCTTTGGTACCCAACAGTTTCCCATACTCATCTTACTACAACCCTTGTACCAGAGAAGGTGGGGGAAGTTAATGCAGCACATTAAAAAAAATGTCTGCATTGGTACAATGATATTCCCCACTGCCTGAAAAGTCTTTGCTTAGAGAATAAGGTTGTCTGGGATCCAGGAGACAGAGCCATTCCGGAAGCCCGCTGCTTTAAGAGAATGTGGTAACCATGCTATAGCCACACACGGTCCTCTTTAGAGCCCCGTGGCTACATCATTTATTGTAGAGGACAGCAGCGTTGTTAGGTCCTGGGGCAGGAATTGTCTCTTCACGTGTGCCGTGGCAGCACTTAGTGCAGCAGTCTCACCTGGGGCTTGTAGGCATGACAGCAATGCAAATAAAAATAATGAGGCCCCAGTCCTGCTGCGCTGATGCCCATGGACATCGTGCTATTGACTTGGAAATGGGTCAGCGCCCTGGTGAGAATTATAACCGTTTTCTTATAAGGCAATTCTGACAACCCAATAATACGCCAAGCATGGAAAGTGCAGGCTTGCTTGCATAATGGAATATCAGGGCAAGGCATATATACAATAATTATTTAACAAAAAATAGCAGCACAAAAATAGGCTGGATTGTAAATGGGCTACATAAAATTAACTGACCCAGGTCCTATTGAGAGGGTATGCTCTGAATATTTCTAGCTATATTTACAGAAGAACTCTTGTTTCTCATCCTCCAGGCTTTAAAGTTATTACCCCACTCATTATGCCAAATATATTTTGTATAAGAGATAACATAAACCATCCTTTGTTTAAGCAGATTACTAGAATTAAATACTACATTTCAACAGAATTTAAAAGGGGCACCAAAGCAAGATAATACTTCCACCTATGTGGTGAGGAATCATTAAATTCTGCCTATGAAATAGCTATAGATTCCAGCTTAAAATGTACAGATCATTAGGAGTTGACAGCAGCAGCCTTTAGAAATGATCCAACAGGGTTTAATGTGAAAATAATTTGTGTAGCTAGCTATTACTCTGTACATCAAGCACTCAGGTTTTAGTTCTGTTGGGTGATTAAAAACATATCTAAACTAAGGTGCCAGATTTACTGTAATAAGTTCTCATTATTGTGTCACAGCACTGGTCTATACAACATATTTTCAAGGAAGGAGATAAGCCCCATAAAAGCATATTTGTGGTTTGCAGAGAAAATAATTCTCTCCAGGTAGAAGTGTCACTTTCTTCCAATGATCCATATTATGAAAAGGTAACATTTGGAATATAACCTGGTTGTCTTGACAAATGGGATCCATTACTGAACGGTGTGAGTTATGAGTGTGAATTAAATACAAAGAGGCCAGAAGGTAGCTGAAAGCCTATAAGAAATATGTTTCTACGGCCCAAATCTGGTTGTCCTAGCTGGTTAATAACAGCGGCAGGCTCTTTAGGGCATGCCTCCCAGAATCTGTGCAGACGATCCCAGCTTCCTCCCCCTTCATGAACAGGAAGGATTCAAGTAAAGCAGCAGCAGTGGTGTCACTGGTCCTCATTACACTATACCCAATGCAAGGCCTTTTGTATAAAAACTACCCATGCATCTGCTGCTGTCAGCAACAGAGCAGCTGAGTGTTGTCATAGATGTCCTCTAAAGAAGGAGAATTGCTTTCACATACACTGCTGCACGCTCAGTTACAAGCTTGCCTTTCTGCAGACCAGGGCCGGACACAGGCATGGGCAAAATGGGCATCCGCCTGGGGCCCGGACAGAAAGGGGACCTGAAAATGGTGAAAATAATGATTATTATTATCATTATCTCTGGTGAAGGGGAGCCCAATACTAAAAGTTTTCCCAGGGCTGCTAGGAGTCTAGGTACAGCGCTGCTGCAAACACCCCCAAAATGTGCTGTGAAAAATCTGCTGCTGTGCAGAAGTGCTAAACCGCGGAGCCTGCCCGCCTCTCCCACGCCTGGGGGCTGAGCTGCTGGCATGGACCAGGTAAGGAAGGGCAAAAGGTATCCCTGTGAGTTTTTCAGTTGTTACTGCTGTGGGTGGAAAACTGAGGGCAGAATTTTGCTCTCAGCTTAACTCTGACGGACCCTTTCTTGCTTGGGGGTTATTTGTTTTATAAGCACCTAGATCTAAAACTCTGCACTCTCCAGTTCAAGTGACTTCCTATATTCATGTATTGATTTATTTCCACCTCTGGCTCATTTGTTCCAGCTTCTATAGCAGCTCATCCTCTTGCCACAGTAAATTTTAGTCGTCTTGGAGTAAAATGTACCTACTCCTTGCCAAGTGCTGATAGAAAAGTCCTTTGCTATTCTATATCCAAACTTAGCCTCGCTCATCTATGAGAGTGGCTTTCATCCTCTGTTGTCTGATGGGCTGTGACAATTTCCTTCGCATTTCAGGTTATGAACTGCAGTGCACGTGGTATCCAGAAATAGCCTGACTGCCTTCCAGCAAAATGTCATTGCCCTGATAAAACTAATAAAAATCCCAATAGAGGTCTCTCCACTGTAGATTCTACCTCACACTTAAGGTGAATGTACATCCGAGGTTGTAGGAACACCCATCTGTTCAACCTACATCATGCCAGTATTGAAGGGTATTAAATTACTCGGACAATCTAATTTCAGTAATTTATGGTGCTAGTGGCCATCAATAAGAAATGTGCTGGAGTCAACATGAAAGAAAGAAGACAATGCTAAGGTCAGCCATGTGATATCCTCCTTCGTAAGGTGTATGTGCTACAGTGCTCATTGGTATCTTGTACCTCTCTTAGCCGGGTGATAAATATTTGAACCAATCACTTTATGTTGTTTTTTTCTGTGGAAAGCAAAATCAATCTTGAAGATGGGCTTTGACCTGGAGCCTATATCCAGGTCGGCCTGCTTCTTACATTTCAAACGAATAAAAATTTAAAGACAGCAGACCAAATCCTTCTTTTGGTGATGGTGGTATAAAGGTAGAATGACTCCATTAAAGTCGGTTACATTACTCTGGAATTGAGCCAGCGTAACCAAGAAGAGTTTTTGCCCTGTTTAAAGAATAAATGGTATATCTAATTCATTTTGCAATGGTATAACTTTAAAGAGGAGAGTCTAAACCTAGACAACATAAAAAAAGCTTACAGGAAAAGCTTTTAGGAAAGCTTACAGACCCATCTCAAGCGGGCTGAGCATGGAGACCGGACTTCTCAGTCTGCCTCTGCTATTCATTTACTGTCAACCTCATGTCTCTTAGCTTCAGGTTTCTCATCTGTTCACAGAAATACAGATGGACTGTAGAGCTTAATTAGTTCATATTTGTACAATGACACATCACAGCTGCTGGGAAAACAGGACTCTTAGCAGACTGTTGTGCTTGGATTACACCTATATGATCTAAGCTCCCTGAATATGAATGGGCTGTGGCACCCTGGTTGGTCTCTTTGGCTCACTTCTGGGCACAGAAATGCCTCGGTGGAAATAGCACTCTATATTCCAGCCAACCTAAGCCTGGTGAACCTTTGCTGAAATCCTGTAGACGTCCAGGGTACTTATACACGTGATGACATGGCCATGTACACATGACAAAAAGTGACAAGAAATCACCATTAGACTAGAATAATGTCATCACCATGTACACGTGCACAATGTTTTTTTTTGAGCGTGGCAACTTAGATCACCTCCGTTGTATTTTAGTTTGGTCATGGCAAATTGTCCCATTATGGACAAAGAAAATCTGTCCTATGTACATGTCTGGGAAGGCAGCAGGAGGGCGGCTGGGTGTGCTGGTAGCTGGAGAAAGCAGCAGGGATGGTGCACGGGATGCTGGAAACCTGGGCAGGCTGGTGGAAGCTGAGGCTGTGGGTCCTTTACTAAATGGGGGACGTAGCCTAGTGACAGAGGATGCAGAAAAGGCTGAAGTGCTCAGTGCCTTTTTCATTTCAGTCTTCACAGGCTAGGTCAGCTCCCAGACTACCGCACCAGGCAGCACAGTTTGGGGAGCAGGTGACTGGCCAACTGTGGCAAAACAGGTTAGGGACTATGTAGAAAAGCTGTACATGTGCAAGGCCATGGGGCCAGATGGGATGCAACCAAGTGTGCTGAAGGAGTTGGCCAATGTGATTGCAGAGCCATTGGCCATCATCTTTGAAAACTCATGGTGACTGGGAGAGGTGCCAGACAATTGGAAAAGGGGAAATATAGTGCCTGCCTTTAAGAAAGGGAAGGAGGAAGATCCAGGGCACTACAGACCAGTGGGCCTCACCTGAGCTGCTGGAAAAATCATGGACTAGATCCTGAAGGAATCCATCTCTGAGCACTTGGAGGTGAAGAAGGTGATTAGGAACAGTCAGCATGGGTTCCCCAAGGGCAAGTCATGCCTGACCAACCTGATTACAAGTGACCAGCACGGTCACATATTGCTATGCTCCTTCTTTTTTGTCACATTTTCCTGGTGGACACATTTGCCATGGAAATACAACAAAATTGCTACCCTGGCACTACTTTGTAGCATCGTGTTTGCAATGTCATAAAACATTTATGATTAACACTTGATTTTTATATGGTCATTAAGTGAAAGGAACACACTGCCAGTGAAGAGAGCAAATACATATTTTAGTAACATTGCAGTTTGACCCACCGTGGTTTGCCATTCTCAGCTCAAAGTTTAAAATGAGACTAAAACTCACAAAGCACTTTTATCTCCTTCCAGTTAGGAATTGTCATTGCTTTAGTTTTAATGTTTATGCAATGAAAAATGGACATCAGTGTGTAGGGGGATATGGGAAATGGGCAGCCTTAAATTTCAGTGTCACCTGTGCAATGATTTCTTTCAGATAACCTTAATTTAACCAAATACTTATGCATGTATTCAAGCTTCATTGGCTCCACATAATTTTAATCATGTGCTTAAAAGAGCAGGGCCAACACTAGCTGATTAAAAAAAAGTCATGAGACAAGTCATCCATAATTAGAAGACTGGCTTAGAAATCAAATAAATTTTAAAAATTGGGCGGACTTTTTATTTGCTTTGTGATTACAGATCATGTAGAGCAGGGGTGGGCAATTATTTTGGGCAAAGGGCCGCTTACTGAGTTTTGGCAAGCCATCGAGGGCCACATGACAGGCAGCCCAGGGCAGATTAATATTAATGTTCTAAATTTTTTACTGGCCCCATGGCCTGGATAGAATGGCCTGGTGGGCCGCATCCGGCCCCCGGGCTGCATTTTGCCCACCCTTGATGTAGAGTGCACTCAAGTCAGAGTCTCAGTCTTTTGTCCGCAACCAGAAAGGCTTTTAAATAATAACCTGCTTCCAGAAATGGGGATTTCATGGACAAAGTCTCCAATTTTTAGAAATGGCCAAATCTCATCAGAGTTCGGTTTCATCTCATTGAGAAATGCGTAAACTTTCATAGATGGCAGCCTGCTTCATCAGATGCTACAAATGGACTTGCAGAGAGCAGGCCTGGAAGACAGTGAAGGTTGGAAACACTGTTTTAAATGTGTGCGTTGTTGCATCAAAGCCTTGAAGCATGAAATCCATTGAATAATGCTAAGTTGCTGTAACCAAGATGACCCTTCTTGGCAGGACAGCTGGAATTTTAAATCTCTTGGGCTAGAGCTATTTTGTTAGCAACACCAAATTTTATCTTTTCAAAGAGATCTCCAGGGGAAGTACTTGGCCATCTACACCATTCATCATAAATTCTGGAAATTTAGGAAGTAGACCATTTTATTCCAGCGTTGAAACATTTTTCTAAGTTTCCGGTCTGATTGAATGTTGACAGCGGAGTGCGGGAACCGCTGGAACATGAAATAACCTCTCAAGAGAAAAATGCTTGTGGGCTCTACTAAAATAATCAGATTTTAAATTCATGCCCAATCTTTTCTCTGAATTACCATAACTGCATTGCCTCGGGTTTAAAGATTAACGGCTACAAAGTAATAGGGGCAGACGGCTGGTACTGTGTGGGAAACGCTGGTCTCATTCATAATGGTGAAAATTTACAGAGGCTGTAATGCACTGGCTCATAACTTATTGAGAGCAGAATCTGATCCCTGTCAAACGTGCCTGGGGTTCTGTTCTCCAAGGCAATGAGCTTTCTGGCCGTAATTTAGTAAAGCACGTAGACATATGCTTCACGCGGATGATGTGCGTAGATCTACTGACACAATCTGAGAGCATGTGCTGGAATGCTTTGCTGGATCCAGGCTATAAGGCTTGCAATCCTGGGTCCTTAACAACCCATGGGCAATGTATCCAAGGGCCAATTATTGACTATTTCAGGCAGATATTTCATTTGTTGCCTCTCTGATGGCAAATTGCCTGTTAATTGTGTCCAGTGCCTGCTTCTTGTCAAGATTAGCCAGGTATTTGCATTGCTACAAACACCTCACCGGCTGCCTCAAACCAGCTAGAAGACTGGGAAGGGGAGTTAAATCCTAGGCAGATTCATACCCATCTGTCTGGCCTGTCTTCTGGAATAATTCATCTGTAATTTGCAGAAATACAGCCTAAAACTTCCCTCAGTGCTCACATAAGCCAAACCCTCCATAGCAGCCAGTGGGAGCTTTGCCTTAGCGAGGACTGCAAGACTTGGCCCATTTCCAAAGGGTGACGGAAGCAAGGTATCAAAATGTCATTGAAATGAAGTGTGAGTTTTAAGCCTAGTTCCCTGGGGCCTTCTGTGTTATCCCAGACACACTTTTTTGCTGTTTTCTAACTGTACCCTTAAGGACAATGTGTTTTGTTTCTTGTGGCTCTTCTCTCCCCCAAAGCCCATGGCCAGACTCCCTACATCTATCTTGTTGCTCATCCTCCACCTGATCACTGCGGGACACTGCCAGTAGTCCCTTATCTCTCACGCTCCCACTCCTTTGGGCTGCAGCAGAAGAGATACAAGAACAAAGGGAAGGACTGCATAGTAAAGATAGAGAATGAAAGACTACGGAGCCTTTAAAGAGGAAAGGAATAAATATCATGACATAAAGGAAAACAAGGATAAGGAAATACTGACATTGCAGAAGTCAGGTTTGGCCATTGGCTTCAGCGGAGTCTCATTTCGCCCTGTAATAATTCTGCACTGAATAGTCAGCCCTATATGATCATCTATAAGCATTAGTTTTAATTGTGTTTCCTAGAGAGTTTGTGGGGACGCAAAGCTGAATTCAGAGATACAAAACTCTATGCCAGTAGGCACTTAAAACAAGAAAGGCCTGATTCTCATTTACACAGTACAAAGTGGCCTGAATATCACTGTCAGAGCCGTGTAAAAGAAAAAGGATAGAGCTTTCCTTGGAAACTAAAGGAGAAATGGTGTCTCCCCCGCTCCCACCATTGATCAGCTGTCAAAGTTTGCCAGTAAACTACAAAGGCCATTCACTTTGCAACCTGCCTTCAGGCTTCATAGTTCTGTATTTTTTGCCTAGGTTCAAAAAGACTAAGGAGGAAGCAAGGAAAGCATTCAGCAAGTGCAGCCAAACAACTCTGTGCCATGCCTCCATCCAGAATTGCCGCTCGCTGATACGTTCTGCGTAAACTCGAGAACCTCCTGTTGCCCCCTAAGAACAAAAATCTCACAAACACCTGGGGTTTTGTGTGTTGAACTTAATTGTTTCTTCCTTTTACAGACTTAGTTATTGCTTCCTTTTACTTGCTAACAACCCAATATGTCACTAGATTACCCAAGTTAATTCGAGGGAGAAATATATGTCTTACTGTACAATGAGAGCCATTGGAAACCCTAGAGCCTGTTGCTCAGTGTAGCTGAAATTTTGCAGAGTGGACCTGGCATTATGGTCAGTGCTTTACAGCTACTATACAAGAAGAGAGAGAGGAAATGAAGAGAGAGAATAGATGTGCTGATTCACTTGCCTATATTATCTGTGTGTAAGATAGACGCACACAAACGTATCGGTGACTGTGTCCTTTGTTGAATTCATAGCATGGAGAATTGGAAAAACAATTGAACCAGCGTCTCCATATCCATTTTTTATAAACTACTATATACGGTGACTAGTTGAACCCGGAAGCATTCAACCAGCCCCAGACTATGGAGACGTCCAGTCCCACACTTGAGCTTTTTATCTTGACCCTGTCAGGATCGTTACACAATTAGCTGCAAATTCTAATTCTAATTCGTTGCCGTAGTGGTGCGCTAAATGGGGGAGTGCACCGCAACAGTGACATAGCTGCCAATCACATGTAGACCCACGTTATCACTATGTTGCCATAGTGCCCCATACGGTGATGCAGCGTGTGGACATGGCCATAAACTCTGTAATCCTTCATGGCATCACAGTTGCTATTGGGATGATAAGACTGCCTTGCGCCATAATCCTAACAACCCCAGTAGTGACTGGCATCCAGCCCATTGTGAACTCGAGTTCATTTAAAGATCAACTTCTTTGCTGACTTCTGAAGAGAGACGCCAAGAGAGTGATGCTTCGTCAGTGCGGACAGATGGCGGCCAACCATTTAAATGCTTCTAGCAATGCGGGCAAAGCCAAACTGGGCAGCGCTGCAACAGATGTTTACTACACTTTCTCTTTTAAAACCAGATTACAGCAATGTAGCAGTTCGGTCCATTAGGGATTTCTCTACAGCGGCGACGGAAATTGCGGGCGATGCTATGTTCAGACAGAACCGTAACAACAGGTGTTCTGGCGTCTGCTGTCAACACTTCCCAAGCCAGACCCGGAAAGCAAAGACTAACTGCAGGCCCATAATCTCCTGCTACATTTCATAATTGTTTGTTCCAGCATTTGCTCAAGTGGCATAAAACTGGAAAAACAGTGGAAAATATTTGGTTTGACCTTTCAGAATTAACCAACTAACAAAGGAACCCACAATATAGGGACTAACAAAAATGTAAATGGAGAGATGAGCCAAAGTGAAGACTTTTATTAGGAAGTGACACTACCAGTAATGAGCATTTTCTATGATTTTGGTATTTGATATCCGTCCATATGGTCTGAAGATATTGAATATTTAAACACAGTCATTATCAATACAATTTCTTTGAAGTAGGACCATGAAGTTTAGGGGGGAAAGCATTTCAAATTAATAGAAAATAATCCCAGGTTTGTGTTCTGCTTAATGCTTTGGAGTTACGATTTATGAAATATAGGCTCGTTTTCCAGATCTGCCAAAAACATCTGGTGTTGCCCCCAGCAAGTCACTCTGGTTCTCTTCTTGCAAAATAGGAATAGAAGGAACGAGGCATATTGTGAGTAGTGCTGTGGGACTAGTTGATTTTTTAATGTTTTAATTTTTTTGGATTTTTGGTTGAGTGGAAGAAAAATTGAAAGAGAGCCATTTGTGCCTGACTCAAAGTAAAAGTTATTCAGTTTTTCTGGTGAAACAAAAATCTGAAAAAAATTCATTTTAGCATTTCTGGGTGAACAAAACCCATTTTTCTGAGCCTGAGTGAAATGTGTGTTTTTTTCCTGCTATTTTTCCATTAAAATGATCTAAATTTTGATTTGAAACATTTTTGTTTTGTAAACATCAATGCAAAATATTTCCATTCCCCCCAAAATAATTAAATGGATTTGTGAATTGCTTCCATCACCCTGAATCTGCATTCTTGAGCGAGTGAAATCCTTGACTGAAAAAATGTCTTCAGCTCTAATTGTTACTCTGAATTCTGTAAGATGTGTGAGCCATTCAGAAATGTGGGGACATTACATATACCTGTTTAGATGTAGCCCAGGCCAGATCAACTCAGATAAAAATAGGAGGTGATGTCACTGTGTAGGCAGCACTATGCTCCTGTACTTGTAACAGCATATTATGGTATTGTGGCATACTTGTATGGGGGATACTAGCTGAGCCTCTGCAGATAAGAGGAGGTGGATCAAGAATGATTTCTCATCCATCTTCAGCATAACCCTTTGCTGACAGCCACTTTCAGTCCAGGTGGTGAGTGCATGGAAAGCATTGGCTGTTCCAATGACGAGCAAATATTGCCTACTCCAGAGCTGTGTGTCACATACAGACTTCAATTTAAATGCAATTTTAAGAATGGAAAAAAATACTTCTAGTGATGATTTAACCTAAATTTAATAGAATCTGTAGGAAATTAGCTGACACTATAGGGGAAGAGGCTGTTTGTCAGAACTGAATATATTTAGAAATGCATCCATGCTGGAATATAGCGAGTGGGTTTAGAGTGCAGCTTCGATGCCCCAAACTTAGACTCAGACTTGATCATGGAGGGTCAATAAAGAAGAAGGTCCCTTTGGCTACGTAACAACCATCAGCGAGCATCTCGCTTAAATCTGGATTATGTAATGCGGGTGAAAATGCAGTATTAGCCAATAGTGTCACATCTGGAGTCGGGAGTCGGGAGCAGGGGAGCATTCATTAAAACTAGATCTGTCCAAGAGTTAAGATGATTACTGGACGTGGTTCACAAGATTAGAGACGTGGGACATTTTGTCGGGCTGTTTTGTCCCTTGACTGCACAAAAGGCCATCGCTGCACTTCTCCAGGGCTCAGGCAGGGACTCGGGGCTCCAGAATTCACTGGAGAAAAGGTATCGAGAGAGAGAAGGAGAGGGGAGAGCTGCAAGCGGGGAAAGGTGTGGGGAGGTGTCTTGCTGCTCTCATCTGAATTTTGACGGCTTCTTCCCTCTTCTCCTCCTTTGTGAAGCTACGTATAAAGCCAGAGCAGAGCGTATAATCAGTCCTGCAGAGATTTACATGTCTTGGGCAGTGCAGATGTAAATTATTAACATGACCTTCCTCCCCGTGAGCCTTTTCCATTCTTATCTTTACCCCATTCGTTGAAATGGCAGAAGCACCAGAATGACTGCGAGTTATCCTTTCCTTCCCCGGGCAGGGAGAGTGATGGGGGTCAGAGCTGTATTTGAGTCAGAGACTTTTGGACAAATGGGTGGACTACTAGCACAGGATACATTTTATAGCTCAGGACTGGAAATCTCAGCCTGACCTCCTGTGACGGAGGAGTCTGGGTGAGCTGGATTCTCGCCTGCCGTTCCAGTGGGGAGCGCTTTGGGGGGGGTCATGGTGGGCAGGCTTTACCACAAATAATACTTGCAAATAGTTCCCCAAGTAGGACGTCTAGATGCTCTTTTCACCCCTGCAGGAGATGGCACCCTGGGTCTGGCGGCAGGGCCCATAGACTGCTCCTTGGCTGGTTCTCCACGACATAGTTTCTCAACCTGTGGTACGTGTACCCCTGGGGGTATGCAAGACATAGGGTACGCGGGTACCCCAACACTGTCTCTTGCCCTCTTCCTCTCTCTTGCCCTCTTTTCCTCTCTCAAAACTATGGTAAAAAATCCCCCAGTAATAATTTGGCATGTCACACTTTACATGGCACTGGGCTCAACCCTCCTAGCTCTGGCCAACATCACCTCTAGCCCAGGTACATACTTGACTTGTGCACCCCTGGCGTAAAAGGTGGCAGCCCTACCCACACCAGATCAGACATCTGTCATATCACAGCCCTTCTTCCAACATACGGCATGCATTAGTCTATAAATATAAAATCTCCTGGAAAATTGAGTGTTGGGGTATTTATTAAAATTTTCAGAAGTTAGGGGGTACTTTCTACTTAAAAGCTTGAGAAACACTGCTCCATGACATAGCATTTCATTGTGTTGGGTGGAGGCTGTCCCCAGGTGAATACTAATGGTTTTGCTGCAAGTGGGGCTGGCTGAGCCTCAGGAGAACGAGTGAGGCTCGGAGAGACCTGGGAACGGAGGAGGTCCCAGGAAGGACAGAGCAAAGTCCGAGTGAGGGAACTGCAATGGCACAATCAAGACTGTTTTCGGACCAGTCTGCTGAGACATCAGCACTCAGACGCTTCTCTTTAGGACGCTGGCACTCAGCTCCTCTTCTTTAAAGAAGGAAACACCCCTCCTGCCCGCAAACCGGCCAAAAAGGAGGAGCTCTCCGAGATGGGGCGCTATCCCCGGGGAAGAAACGCTAGGGCTAGCTCCAGGCAGTCCTCAGAAAAGAGGGACTGAATAAAGGTGCTTCTTGGGGATTCCCGAGGAAGAATTTTCCTCTTCCCTTTGAAAGGGGCAGTGTGATCCCATGTGACACATCCCAGTGCAAGAGCTGTCTGAATTACAGGTGTTTGCAGCAGGTTGGGCGGATGAAATCCAGCTCACAGCTTAGTTTGCCTGGTTTGATGCTCCTCTCTCTTTAGGAGCACAGGACTGGTAGAGATTTCCTGCACTGAGTCCCATTCCTGGTGAGCGTAGTCCTCCATGTAATAAATGAGAGGGAGCACAAGAACATTTGCCCTGGTCCTCAGTTTAGCGCTATCCCCAAGTACCCAAGAACAAACAACTCAGCATGGGAAGACAGCAGGAGAAAGCCCTTTGTTCATGATCCCTGAATACTTGCAGGATCATTCTTTCTCTTAATTTTATTTGTACAGCTGCTGCTAATTGTAGGAGTTCCCCTGTAGGGGGTGAACATCTATGTTCACTGCCAGTATCTGAAAGTCTTATTCATTTGGCCAACTTCCAGCCCTCCAGCCAGGGAAAAGAAAACTCATGTGACTTTTATATGAATAATCATGCAGATTAAAAATAATCCTGATTAAAAATAATCCCAGATGGTCCATACCCACTAATTTTCTTGGACAAGTAATATGAAAAACAATTAGGAATAGAAAATGCTTTAAGTGGGGGGAAAAATCGCGATCAGGCTGCAAAGAGGAAAAAGGGTTGCATTCATCAAGGAAAAGCTTACAAAGAGTTTGCTCAGCCCTGTCTAATTTCAAGAGGAGACCACGTTAAGAAGTTGTCAAGCCATGTTAATGAAGTGCAAAATCAGTGCTCAGTCCCCTGAATACAGAGTGCCTTTTCCATGTGACCATTACTTGACCAGCACAGTCTGTGATCAATACGGGATCTGACCCGCTTTGCTAGAAATGCAGACTCTTGCAGTCACTTGATGCTTTTCCCACTGGTAGTTTTCTATTGGGTAGCTACAAAGATACTGTCTTAACTGTGCATGGGTATTACTCTGTTTACAGCTATCCAAACTATGGTTGCACATAATATAGCCTAAGAAAACCTGCTTTCTTACTGCCTTCACAATGCAAGCAAAGCTATGGTTTGGAGACGTTTGTTCAAGCTCATCTACTACCAGCAGAAGTGCTCCCTCAATAGTTATTGTAGCATGGCGCATACAACCAGCCGGTACTTTTCGATTCCTCCCATCAGCAGAAGCAGGGGGATGAGATGGGCTCAATGTCTCAAACAGTCACCTCCAACAAAAGAAAAGCCCACAAACCCAATCATCAAGGCCATTAAAAGACAGCAGTATCTCCTAAGTCGAATAGCTGTCTCCAGCATGTAACTGGGAGACAATCTAACCCAGTGCTGCCCTCATAAATAATAAGATACAGGGGATCTGTGGGAATTAAGTCCTTAGAAAGCAGTGATGTCGTGCACAGATTCAGGTCGCTCTTCATCCAGCCAGCTTGCATTTTGGAAGCGTTTTGTCATTATATAATCCACGCTCGGCGTCAGCTTTGTGGCGTCAGGCTTTTCCCATTTCTCTAATAACTCACATCCCTGGCCACATGCACAGTTTATCTGAAATATGTAAATGGATAACATAAACCTAAATCAAGCCTGTAAAACCTGCATCTCATAAACTGCAATCGTTGCTCGCCAAGATATAATTAATAGAGCCTCGTTTAACCCAGGGAAGCTTACTTTTTATCTGCAGAAATATTAATACCTTCCTCGTGATCAAACTCTGCTTAGTGTCAGGGATTTCGTGGAGATTAAGAGAAGGAAAGAGTGGAGATGGTTGGGGGCAAGTTTATATTCATCAGCACCTGATTCTGCCCCCAGAAGACTTGGGGATTTTTTCCGTCGATTAAATTATAGCCGTGTGTTGCTTGTCCTTGAAATTTAGAAAACTGAAAGGGCAATGTGGAAGAGAGTTATGTTCTTGTTGTAGCATTAAGAAGGCTCAGGAGACTGGAGAGCTATATAGTCAAATTTCAGGCTCCTCTTTGTATTTCTGGACAGGTACATCCATTGCTTCCCTTATTGCTCTCAGGTCTTGCTCCTGGGAGATGATTTCAGTTTTTCCATTCCTGTTCTTAGAAACAGAAGAAAAGGCTTTTGCACTGGCTGATTTCCTGCAGTTGTATTTGCCAGAGGCATGATAGGAGTCAAGGCTATGGTAAGGAAGGCGAGGAAAGTTCCTTGCCCCGGGGACAGGGCATCACGTGGTTAAGGAAAGATGTGTTCAGAGATGCCTCCACTGAGAAGACCTAGAGAAGAATTAGGGGCCGGCGGGCCTCTACAGTGAGGATAAGAGATGCTTGAAGGGACCTTGATTCCCTCCAGGCAAAGGGCTCAGACTGGATTTCAGAAAAGCCTTCAACTGCCAGCCCACTTTTCCCTGAGGAAGAATGTCGTTTTTGGCATAGAAAGTCGGTGATTAGGGGAAGAACTGGAGGGAGTGGGAGCAGGTAGCATGTCTCCATCATCAGGCTATAAAGGAAGCTTGTCATGAAAGGGCTACTTGGGAGTCAAACTCTTGAGGGTCTGAAACTTTTGTCTGACTTTTTGCTTACCCCGGAAAGGAAGGAGTTCGCTTGGAGTTGGCCAAAAAGTTGTTATATTCCAGTTCTACAACCGTCCTCATCACTAGTCTCTGAGCAACCGCATTAAATGATGCATGAAATGATTTGTCTAACATCTGCCATATGTGGCTCACTCCTTTTCTCATCCTCTTCCCTGGGGGAGAATTGTTCATGCAGTGCTGTTTGCTGCCGTGGTGTGTTTGGAAAGCTAACCTATCAATCAATAAGTGGGGAAACTGAGACAGTTTCCTGAGTTAATGCTGTTTCATTGTGACACGATCTTGTTTGAATAAATAAGAATTGTATTTCTTTAATGACGTGAAAAGAATCACCATGCTGCCTATTGGCTTTTTGCACCGTTGCACTCGCAGGGCATTGCCCAAGGCGCTGCTCCATTGAGACATACCCTTCCTTTTTTGGGCTATTTTATTTCTGTCAAATTATTTTCTAAAGCTCCTTATGCTTTACTGCTAGATTACATTTTTGATCAGAGAAAATCTCTTTCAGAGCCCTCTATCTGTTTGCCAATTACCCAATCAATTTAAATTGAGCCTTTTGTTCTCAGCTTATATTGGCACTTAGTGGGGTGTTTTTTCTTGGTCAATTGTTTTACAGCCAGTTATGCTCAATGTTTCAGTACTGTTGTTCCATTTGCTCCCAATGTGTCCTTCTTCACAAGTTTATTTCAACTGATTTCAACTTCTTAGTATTGTCTCAATGGGATCTGACTCTTAGAGGAAGGCGAATAATGTGAAAGAACAGAAAGAGTACTGGAAGTACTTAACATCCAATGTTTCAATCAAATAAATGACTCAAGGACTAATTTCTTGCCCTGTGTTTTTGCAGTGCTTAGCACAATGGTATTCCTGTCCATGACCAGATGGATTTTAGATACTATTGCAGCACAAATAATTAGAATAAAAACTGCTTTGTCACAGCAGCCATGGAAAGGGGGCAGGAATCTCCAATGGCAAGGTCTTAGTGAAATTAAATTTAGCTGTGCTACTAGGTAGTGCATTCAGCTATTTGGATGGAAGACATCTAAAGAAAAAATAAATGTAGCATAGTAAAGGAGGACTCTTCCTTCATGATAATGTTTACAATAGAGAAATGTGTACTGTCCAAATAACGTTGATGTAGCTACACTAATCCAAATCCTTGATGAAGATGTACTTAATTCGGTACATTATAGCATTACAATGACTTCTCACTCAGTAATATCCCACAGACTAAGTATAACCTAAATCAAGTATATTCTAAAACGCAAGTGCCCAAGGCTGTGAATATTGAAGTTACTGTATTATTAGGGCATTTACGCTAGGTCTTTTATCTCTAGACCTTTTCCTCACTGTCACTGGCAGTCTCTGAGAAATGTGCACAAAGCATGTCCTAATGCCTACTTTCTTCCTAGCAAATTTGTAAATGATGGTCATGTTATCCATTGTCTCCTGATAAGTCTGAAATTGTGATCGCCTGGGATCAGATATAGCACTTGTACAAACAGTGTGTAATTCCTGGTTATGATACATCTGACTGAGCCATCAGATCCGATGAGAGCCAAGATAAGCTCTGGACATGGAAGTAATTGTTCATTATGGTTTTAAATGACAGAAACCGAGCTGGGAACTCCACGCTATCTGATCTGTACAGCGTATTGAAAGAAATCCCTTGACTCTCTCACACTCAAGAAGGAGAGGGACAGTGAGAAGGACAGTAATGCTCAATAAAATGTTTCAAAAGTGGGGACAACTCAGAGAAGAAGGGGGCCTACCAATATCTCCTTTCTCCATTTACTTTCGAACCTTCCAAAAGATAAAACTATCAAGAGCTTGGTCTGAAATGTCCACAAGTCAATAGACATTGTTTTTTCCACTAATTTCAGTAGGCTTTTGGCTCAGGCTCTGTATGATTTGCAAGCAGGAAACATTAACATTCTCAATCAGTAAGGGTTTCTGGCATGCAACCACATGTGCCAAAGATCATGGCTGTACAGAAACAGTTCAGCACTAACTATAATCAGATCCTATTCGGCCTTACAGCCACATAGTCATAAAGCTTTGCATTAGAAGCGGACCTCAGATCTTTCTGGAAGTGAACTTTTGTTTTCTATGAAAAAACATTTCAGGACAGTATATTGTAGGTAGAACATCTGCCCTGTTCAGATATCTAAGATCAGATGCCGGCCTTTGTATTTTATGAATATGTGAGTTTGCAGTAATTCTCTGGGCAGCCAAATCCAGACAATGAACTCATAATCCTTGTTACTTTGCTAGCTTCCCTTCCTTATCATGCTGGAATCAGCATGCTTTCTCCTAAATGCTAATGAAAAGCAGGAAGCCTTTATACCCAGGAGCCAATGGAAATGAAAATGCACGTTTGCAGCCATCAACAACTGGTCTCTTGCTTTGACTCTTAGGCTACAGCATTATTTACTGTGTGGAGTTGCAGACTTGAGTTGGAGCCTTAGGGGAGAGGGAAATGCCCACGAAAATGCTTGCTTGTGGAAGCACCGGTGGGAATTTGCAACGGTGTGCATCATACGGTTGTGTGTTTAGTTTTGCTTTTACCTCCCTTCCTACACGGGATGTGTTGGCCCCAACATGGGTGGGAGCTGGTGGGGGGCAGAATTCAGAAAAGTCCAAACATTTATTTCAAGTGTTTCCAAATGAAGCATTTAGATTTCTTTTTGTTTTTTGGAAGTGTTTCCAGTCCAAATTTACCTAAAATTACTGGGCAGAAATAATAATAATAAAACATAAAATAGCCAAAAGCAAAGTGAACCATTTTGGTTGAACATAACATTCATTTGCATAAAAAAATGGAAAATTCTGGGTGTTGTGTTTGTTTTGGTGAGAAAAATTGAGACAGGTTTGCTTGGAGTCTTTTCAAATGGAAAAATCAACTGCGTGCATAGCCAGGCAGGTGCTCTGTGAAACAGGCTTGCACGAGGTCGATGTAAGATGTCTGCCTAGAAGCCAGCTTGTGCTCCAGGTGAGATTTGGAGTTCCTTTAAAAATGTGAACCACCAACCCATACAAGTGGACCCACATGGACGGGGGAGGGTTTCATAGCAAGCACAGACTCTAGGCTGTCTCTGCTGGTTGCCTTCAAACCTAACCCTACTCCAGGCCGAAAGCCATCATCACCTTATTGACTGACCAATGTCCTAAGTGAAATGAGATGCTAACCTCTATTCAATTCCTCACTGATATGAGCCCTTACAAGGAAAATCTGGCAGTCTTGGTAAATAAAAGTAGAACTGAAACCCAATGGCTGGTGCTCAGCCAGCCCCGGCCTTGGATGATCACATCAAGGTCAAGGAGTTGTGAAGCTTATGCCGCCCTCTCTTGTGCTGCTTTTGTTGGGTGCATGGAAATCTCAGGTTTCCAGTGCAACCACATCTGAGATTTTCAAGCATTAAGAGCCCTTGGACACAATTGCATTTTACTCAGTGGAGGGCAGGGCATAGGCAGGGAATACTATCTGTATTCAACCATTATTCTGAGCAAAGGAGAGAGCTGTTAACTCTTTGACTAATTTCCTCCTGATTTATTTCTCATCTAATGGCATCCTCTTGGAAACCCTGTGGTTAATTTGTAATCTTTCGTAAAGTGCCATATGGGAAGTCATTTCACTTTCAGCTCATCTGAAATGAAAATGCTAAATCAGGTCTCTATTTCAACACACAACAGTTTTCATCAGATCCACTGCTTTCTCCCAGCTTTTCCTGCCTGAACTGCATTATCTGTGGTACGCGCTGGGCTTAATTCTGTTAGTCCTCAAAAGAAAGAGAGAAAAAAAAAAGAATCCAATTTATGCATTATGGCTGTGAACTTTTAATCTAATTGCATTTCTCTTTCCCCCAAATTGGATAATTTTAAAAGGGCCTCGTGATCCACCACTAATTATATCCAACGTGACAGAAATGTTGGACGAAGGCCACTGAAGTCTATGGCAAAAGTCCTGTTGATGGAGGAGCCAGGATATTGCTTGTTTTGAATTCTTGTGAGGGGCATTAACAGTTGCATGATGGCAGCATCTGGGACCCCCCTGCCATGAATTTGGCTTCATGGCTGTGTCCAGGCAAGGAGATCGTTCTTGTTCTAACACCTCACAGTCTACACGACAGGCAGGAATAACTAGGTGGATGAAACAATACACAGGGAATATGGGGCAATAATAAGACTAGCAATATTTTTAGCATAAAATTGAACAGTTTAATTGAAAAATGTAGTCACGGTAGAGTGAAAGGCTCATGTTTTATTTTCCATGGGTCTGTGGTCCAGGCCCACGATCTAAGCCTTTAGGTTCACAGAAAGTAGGGATGGAAGTGACCTCCGGAGGTCATCAAGTCCAGCCCCCTCCTCAAAGCTTTAAGGTGTTTGCACATGACAAGTCAATGATGTGGCATTCAGGTATTTTGCTTTAGGAAGGCTTTGGTCATGGATAATGAACTGTTGCAGGTGCATGGGAACTACTTTCAACTTTGACTGTAAGTCTGAGAACATCTCTGGGTGGTCTTGTTGCCTTTCCAAGCCTTTTCCAGGTACACAGGGTGTGAAAATGTGCAGCTCCTCACATGCACGCAATTTCAGGGAAGTATATAAATATGCATATTTATATGCATATTTAAGGTCAATATACAAATATGCATATTTATAAATATGCATGTGTTGCCCCACTGTGCTACCTACAATAGTGTCGGGGAGGGGGTTGGTTGCAATTTTCATCACTCTTTCCTTCCTCAGATGCTGCACAGTAAATAGATGAATTTCTTTCTTCCCTGTGGAGGTCTCTGATCTAATGTAGTTCAGGGAGAAAACAGCATGAGGGCAGTATCTGCAAAACATTATTTATTTCTGCACTTCCCTGTCGAACAGAGGAGGCCTAGAGTCTGACACGAAAGCCACACTTTTCCAGGTTCCTTTAATTCCTCTCGATGTTGAGCTGCTAAGATCTTTCTTTACAGTCGAAGTGTTGCCGTCACCCTCCCATTGCCCTTTCCTGATAGTACAAGAAGCAGAATTTTTAGTGGGGATTCAAATGGTCTTGTAGGTTGATATGACAGATATAAGACGTGTTAAGTTGGGACCCTTGGCTCTACCTGTACCCTTGAAATATGTCAAAAGAGATCTATCTCCATACTTTAGTCTTCTCTCCCAGCAGCACTGATTGGGTAGTTTTTTTATTTCATCTAGAAGGTGAAATTTGGTTCTCATCAGGAAGCAAAAGCTTTCATTAAGTCTCCACTGCAGCAGAAGTATGCAGTGGTTTACCTCCTAGGCCGTAATCATTAAAGGCAAGGTTGTTGGAAACCCACTGCAGCCTCCAGACAGCTGTCCAGGGGGTGTTCCCATGATTCTTGGGAGGCTTGTGGTCAGACTTCTGCAGTGAAGAGGTTTCCATGAAACCTGATAAACATTTTGTTCGTCGCAGGCCATGTCTCAAGTGTTTTTCCCTCTACTCAGTATACAACATGCATTTTTCCCCATTATAATTTGAAGGTTGCTCAGCTCCTGTTTACATAAGTGGCTTTGGGGGCTGGTATGTACGTAACCTGCAGCGTTTTGCTAGGTTTAAGTACAAACTTGCTCTCTAATTTCCTCCAATTTTTTGTCTGGCTTTAATCATTATAAAGGACCAAGGGAAGCAGCCCAGCCTGACTGCTTCTGAGACACTTCAGCATGGCACACCATAGGCCCAGCTGTGCTTCGTTTTTAGCAGTGGTACAGCTGATCTCTAAGGAGTTTTTGCCACTGTCATGAAAACCTGCTCTGAGCAGACTTTCCTGGCGGGAGGACAAAAGTGCCTGCGCTTATGCTGTTGCTGATGCTATCCATTGCTGAAGAATGGGTAGAAAACAAAAGTATATTTTCAGAACAGTCAGGGCCACAAAGCAGCAGAGGGATCATCTTCAATTCTAAGTAGGGCATGCACCGTATTGAGAGCATACGGTAACTTTGTACCATATATAGCATCTTTTTTGTCATCAGGAGGATAAATTATTCTGCTCACTTTTCTTTCTTTCTGATGAAGGAGTTATCTCTTGCAGGTGGGAGACACTTAAGGCTCCACAGCTATAGTTGTTGCTGTTCTGTTCTGTGGGTTTCAATTCTGTGGACTAATAACCAACTTCTTAATGGTCTACTATACCTGGCCCCATGCAGCATACTGAGGACCTATGCAAGTCTGGAAGCTGAAAAGCCATAATGTAGAATGCAACTACATTTTAGTAGTAGTATACATTATAAAATGTGTCCTTGGTGCCTATGAAAGCTGCCAGATTGAGTATATTTGTCTGTGTGTTCAGAGCAAGCCATCACTTGTTTCTTGTTCCTACTTGCCAAGGAATCAGACGTGGCATGTTGTAGACAATGATTGCTTCTCAGCATGTTTCCTTTTCACTGTACTCCTGCATACGGTAAAATAACAGGAACACTGCTCTCTGCTCATTAAGGCAAAGCTTTGGTCTAAACATGAACCAGCGGGGGATTGGATTGATTGATTGATTGATTGATTGATTAGTATCACTAAATTTTTCACCATTTCTGAACCAAGAGTT
>NW_017728998.1:7066860-7075532 GCF_001723915.1 Gavialis gangeticus | reverse complement strand
TATATATATATATATATATATATATATATATATATAATTTGTATCCAAGACCAAATTAGCCAAAATTAATTCTACATCCATGAGTCCAGAATCATAAGTGGCCCTACCAGCAAACATCCTCCACTTACACCTGGGGCTTCAGATGTTTCCAAAACCTTTGGCGGGCATCCTACTTGCAGGCACAAGCCCAGAGGCTTGGAGTTTGGGTGCCCCCAAGTTTTGCTTGCCCTCAGCCATATGGTCCTTGGTGCAAGCAAGGGAGGAGACTCCCATTTTCATAAACTGGACTTAAAGCCACTGTGCCTCGGCAGGTACTGAACCACACCAGAAGAGCAGTTCTTCTGCAAAGGAAAACTGCCTTCTTGGACACAGATACATTATATTTCCCCTGCCAGGTTAAGAAGCCATGATGCTTGATTTGAGCCTTCAAGAAGCCAAGAAGTGCTTTTTGCACATCACCAGAGCTTTACATTCAGTCGAGGAAAGTATATATATCTAGGATGTTGCATGGGAAGAATTACTGCTGTCTAGCAACAGGTCTGTTCAACTTGCAGTGAATAAGAGAGTCAATGGAAATGCTGTACCCACCATGCTGCCCAGGAATTCAAATGTTTCCTCACCCTGGATGGATATCCCTGCTTATTTTCAACAAGACCGTTCTTGATTGCCCAGTGGAACAGGCTGGGAAGACTGTGGCAAAAACTCTTTAAAGGCCACAGCTCTTCAGACAGGTCTGACTTCCACTCCATGAACTTCAGGAGCAATTTTGTGTAGTAGAAACTCTGCTGCAACAGAGGGCAGGACCAAGGGGAGCAGACGAAGAGGGTTGCTGGACACCACTTGGGTTGGAGAAGGGTTTCCCTGCAGAATTGCACCCGACAGCAGTAGCTGATCAGAATGAGGGCAGCTCCCTCTTTGGGATGGCAGATCCCCAAAGAGGATGATTTCTCATTTAGTCACTGATATGGGACAGCAGCACTAAATTAGGAGGCTGCTTGAGACCCTATTGCAAACCATGCTGGAAGTATTTTCATTAGCTAATCTGCCCCCTGAATTAGCTAATCTCCCTGTTATTTCTCCCTATTAGAGCTTTAAGAAGTGAAGGTAAGGGCTGTTATCCATCCCCCTCTCGCCAATGCAGAAACGGGGGCACAATGCTAATCAAATGCTAGTCTTCAGCTGCTATAGGTCAGAGTGTTTCCATTAACTTCAGTGGAAGGATGCCAGTTTGCCCCACCTGAGGACAGGCACCCGCCTGCTCTTCCTCCAACTTGTGCAGTAAGTCTTGATGCTGCTTTCAGAATAAATCTGCAAGAACTCCATGGAGAATTTTGATGCAAGGAGTCTGACCTATGCATCCCCTCTGATCTCCACTGAGTTTTTCGATGGGATGCAAATGCCACTTTTCCTTTACCATAAATGTTTTACACCCTGGTCCATGCATCTTAATTGAAAACGGAATGAAATCATCTTTTTGCCTAACTGAGCCTGACGCTTATTTGTTAGTTGGTCATTGATCCGACACCTATTACGCACATGAAAGGACAGCCAGCATGCCATCAGCTCTTCAGATCTGAGCTATACGCTGCTTAAAATCTGCAGGGAATTCTTTGGCGATTTGGAAGGAAAAAACATTTTCAACCCCTCTAAATCCAATTACTTTTGATAATGTTACTGCATCAAACGAGCCTTTGCTGCTGTGATCTTCCCAGGGATCATTTGAAAAGGCATGGCATGTATAGGTTGTCAAGGGACTTCTCAGGCAGGGTGGGGAAATAAAGACAGGAAGGGGAAAACTGATCAAAACAATTTCTCAGACCCGTGGTCCTAAATTGGTATCTATAGATTGGCAAACACCGGCATGCAGTTGACACAGTCTGAATAAATCAAAGCAAATAAATATGGAAACTAAACTGAATAAAGAGAACTGGGCATTTGGGGACAAGTGGCTTTCCAAAAATAAATAAATAAATGAAAGCAAGCAGTAGATAAATGGCACTTAAATGTAACGCTGCTCCATACAACAGCTTCAAGTTAAATGAAAAAAATAAAGCAGCACTCTACCATCTTTTCTTTTTCTTTATTTTAGGCCTGATCAAACGGGCATTTTATTTCCCACAAGTGAGAAGGAAACTTCAAGGATGATATGACTATAAAACAACCAGCCAAATCAGGTTTCAGTAAAGCAAATCTGGTCTGATGTCAGTCCCAAGTAAAAAAGGCCCCTCTCAAGTCTGACCGTGTGAGAGCATTGACTAAAATGCATGGTAGTGAGCTGGCTTTGTTAAGCTAGATACCCAGTTGGGCTTTAGATGCGTGCATAGGCAATGAGTATGGGTGACAATTTTTATTTAAGGGTGTCTGATAGATAGCAAACAAGGGGCCAAGGAAGCTGGGGAGGAGATGGGGCCCTCATGCTGCCTCAGGGGGCCACCTGTATAGTTGTCCTTGCAAGATGTGGATCTAAACCATCTGCTCAGAGCTGAGAAGCACATTGCATTGCATCTCTGCGATGTATTACTTTATAATTTTTTTTCTATGTAGTTAGTTAACAATAAAACAGATTTTGATTAAGTCTCAGGGAAAACCTTCTAACTGTGATATTTGTAGGACAATGGAACAAGCTGCCCAGGGAAGTACTGGAATCTCCTCCTCTGGAAGTTTTCAAGAAGATTTTGATACACATCAGGTAGGCATCAACTCCCTATACAGAACAGCACATCCTACATCTGTAAAGGGAGTTGGGCTAGATGACCCTTAAGGTCCCTTCCAACCCTATGGTTCAGTAGTTCTTTCAAATTAGTCTTTTGGCACTAGAGTCGCTATGGCCACAACAATCACACCTGCAGCCTGATCAGTGTTTTCCAAAAAGTTCAAGTATGTTCTGGTGAAAGGTTCTCATTTGACCCAGTATGTAGTTTCTGATGCCTTTGAGACCTGAACTGCCCTAACGTTGTTTGGATCTATTCTTACTGGAAATTCCTTGGACCGCTTCAACCCAAGCTGAGTTAATTCTTAAGCTCCAGTGTTCAGAGTTTGTACCCTCAGTCAAAATCTATAAGGCTAAGTATAGATAGTCAGAAAAACCTGAGACTGAATTGATTCAATCTTTGCAGGTTAGTCTAAGCCGTGTGGATTGAACTGATAAGCAAATGAACAGACATTCACTTTTGATTCCAGAAATGCAGCCGCAGGCCTGCTGTGGCCCAGGCCAGAAGCCAGGGGGTGCTAGAGCTGCCTCTCTGCTCAGATGGAGCCAGATAGCTTGGACCAAAGCGGGGGAGGGGGGGGGTTATGTTGCTGGGGAGGTGCGAAGCATCCTGGGATGCTGGGGAACTGTGAACTAACTTGAATCTGGAGGGGATCCCGAACAGAAATTCAATAAACTGATTTAACCTAAGTTAGTTAAATCTGATACTACATCCATCCAGGTTTATTTTAAACTGGTTTCAGCCATTTTGAAAGTGATTTATAATGTGTACTGAAGTTCTGTTGTGTTATAGAGTTGAACTTGTTTCTGATCACTTGTACTGGTTTATGTATAATTTCTGTCCCTAGCCTGAAAGAAATAATGCCGTTCTTTCCTTTCGATGGAAAATCTAACAACTTAAACCTGGTACAGTGACAAGAACAATCTTATAACCAGGCTGAAGGGTAAGATGATTTTGTGATGAGTCACTTCTGGCTTACCAAATACAGCATTGTATTTAATGTTAAATATGACATTACTTAACTCTAAGGCTTTTGTCTCTGGTGCCTAGGCCAGTGTTTAACAGTGAACGTAACATGAATTTAACAGTCAAATGCAGAGGGAATAGTGTTTTCCTTTGGCCGATATTGCAAATAAAGAATAATTATTGTGCTTCTGTTGATATTATTCTGCCTTGTTGATATTCTTTCTGGATTCCTTCCTAGAATCCAGGAAATCCTAGCATTTAAGGTTCTTATAAAGGGCATTTCTTTTAATGACAGATGCTGTCAGTCGTTTAAATGTAAATGTAGATGTGCTGGAACGTTCTGTTCACTGTCATTTACTTCCTAATTTTATGTGTGTGTGCATGCGCACGTGCACACGCGCACACACACACACTCCCCTTCCACTTTGGTGATGTAAGGCAAAAATAACTCAGACTAAGAAGCCTGGTGGAATAATATACAGTCCAATAAGAGTTCACTACAAGCTTGCTCCAATTTATGTCCAACTGCCATTGGCATCAAAATGTGTTCTGTAGTGTACAAGGATGCATAAGTGCTGCAGATGATTTTGGCATGTTTTATCCCATTTAAGAAGAACCTACCCTCTGATAATCCAATCCTGAGCTGGTGCAATCAATCTAACTCCATTGAAATCCATACCTTCAACTGGCACACATATAAGAAATATAATGATGTCCAGTGACAGCAATGTCTCAAGCAACTGCCTGTTGCCTTTGTCAAAAGCTGAGAGCCTACTGCAGCTAAGAAAAATGCTCTTGGGGCAAGGCAAATGGGGGGAGTAGGAAAAGCTTTGTTCTGACATGAAGACTTCACCAGAACACATGAACAATGGGAAAACAAGGGTTCAAAACATCTTAGTGAGACAATAGATGTGTGTTAGAAGCTAAACATATTAGACAATATGACCAGTATTCCTTGTTTCATCTTTGAATAAAAATATTAGTGAGGCCCTGGGGGAAAAAGCAGGGCAAGAGCAGCTCCACTGACTTAATTTTTTTAAATGCTGAAAAAAGGGGGAAAAAGCATAACAAGAATAAGTACTCATTGAACAAGAAAAATCCACATTAAACATGTGCTTCAATCTTCCTTTGAAGATCAGGAAAAAAGGGAAAAGAAAGAGGAGAAAGAGGACTCTTCCAGAAGATTGTATTAATCATTCTGAGAACCATGGTGCAAATTGGCAGCTACTCATAATGAGAGATTTACTTTGCATAGATCCTTTGGAAACAAAAGCTGAGAACTTAGAGGAAGAAAAAAGTCAGTTGAAATAACATTTCCTGCAATATTTAAAAAGCCATTGTGTTGGGCTTTATAGGGGAGCTTGAGAAACGGGGTGATGGCACTGACAATCAGTGGATGCATCTACATGTGTTATTAGCATGCAGCAATAAACTCTGGCACTTATTGCACCAGAGTTTATGCTGCCCAGTGCACCATTTGAACATGTGCCCAGGACTGCAGCACATTGAGCTGGGTCAGAGCATCCCTGGCTGGCAGGAGGCCCAGGGAGTCAGCCTGCCAGCCTGGGGCTGCTCCAGCCTGACTCAACGTGCTGCAGAAGGGCTGTCTTGCAGAGCTAGCCAGCAGGCAGCCTCCTGCACTGAAGCACCCTTGTGCCCCAGCCAGCTGGGGTAGCATCTACTCATGCAGTGCTGCGGGGTAAAAAAATCTGCAGCAGGGTAGTATTTGTATTTACAAGTATTATTCAGCTGTAGAATTTATCCATTCACTGCAGCCTAATAGCTCTGCACATATAGATGCAAGACATTTACTGCAGAGCTTATTAATCTACTCCGTAGTAAATGTCTCCTGTAGACGCTCCCAGTTTTTCCTTCGTTACTCCCAAATATTAATACTGGGTGCTCACCCCCTAATACAACCTTAGATGCCATAGAGAAGGGATATCTAGATCTAGTTTTGCAATGAGCCCAAGTCCTGAAACTTGCTTGAGAATGTGATTCAGTACCAGGCTGTGAAAAACATGAGGATGCTCAAGTTCTGCTACAATCCCTTGTATAGTCAGATGAATGTATGCCATGTCAAAGGGATGTTCCTGTTTAATGGGATGTTTTTGGTGATGTTAAAATAGTTACAATTGAATAGGTAAAATATATTGTTCTTTTCAAGTTAAAGCTACAAGAGAAGCAAAACAAAATTTCAATGAGATTTGCAACTGAGCTTAAAAGAGCAGTGGATGCCATGACCTTTGAGGATGACACTAATAGCAGCATTAAAAATAAATGAAATGCAAGCCATTTTTCTGAATGCCTTTTATGTTAAAGTCATTAGAATGCTTTTTGGGTTATTACCAGCAACGAGATTAACATGGAGAGGACAAAAGAGTATATCTATTTTTTGTAATTCATCTTTCACCTTACTTGATGTGAACAAAGTGATAGTGGAGTCTCAACCACAGTTTAATATGGGGAACTGATATGTTATAAAAATGCAATTATATCCAAAAAGAAAGCCAATAAGTTCCCACCAGTTAGAAATCCTGGCATTCCAAGCTTCCACTGTCATGCTCAGACAAACAGATGATGATGGTCAGTCATACTTACAGCAGAGCTAATTGTTCTTGCAGTTTTGTTGCATGAGAATTCTCGCACATATATTTGTTTCTGCCAAACCACAGTCAAAAAGAACCAATCCCACCCAGTTTCATCTGAACATGGAAAATTCCTGAGGACAGCCTAATCAACCCCAGATTGCTCCAAAGTAGATCCAACACTACAAGCCTAGAGTGACTGTCTTAAAAATTCAGCCTAGGTTTGAGTTTATAACCAGAACCATACTTCTGCTTTCATCATTAATGCTTCAGTGCTGTAACAGCTGTCTGATTGTAACACCTCAGCACTGAATACTCAGCCAAACTGGTAGGGTGGACTGGGAAGTGGGTGGTTGGTCCAAGGGAAGTGCTAGAACAGGATTTACTGTGGAAAGCACTAAACTCAAGCTGGTTATCAGTCTAAGTCTGAGGTATCAGGGCAATACATGCTCAAAGCAGGCTGTTGGTCCCACTGGGAAGTCTAAGCCAGGGCCAGGAGCCCTATGGCACTGACAGGGCAGGATTGAAGCAATCCAGGCTAGGAACAGGCAGGCATTGTAGCAAGAGAAGGAGGGTACCTGGCAAGGACCCAGGTAGGAGTGAGGTACAGGTTAGGCAAGATGCTGGCAGGATCTAGGCAGGAGCAACAGGGTTCCAAGAAGCCAGGAGGTACAGCCAGGCAGTCTGGTGTTCAGACAGCAAGCTAGTACCTGTTTGGGTGTATAAGGCCTGAACAGTTGGAGCCTCTTCCCAAAGGCCCTGGGGATAATTCAGCCAGGGTCCTGATTACCTCCAGCTGGGGCCTGGAGGTAGATCAGCCCTGGCAGGACCTAGACTCATTTCACACACCATCCGACCTTCAGGAACATAAGAAACATGGATTGACTTAAACTGCTGGAAGGGCAGAAATGTATGAAAGCTCAAGTTTACTGGCATATGGTTTTACTGTTTAGCTTCAAGGGTGTGGAGCTGGCATGTGATATATTGCTTTAGCTTGTGCTGAAAAACAAAAGTGAGTTTGACTTGGGCAGTGAGTGTATTTGCTATCTAAGGCACCACTTGAGGATAGATTAGGGAGCTACTGTTAAGCTTAGAGTGTGGAGTTCAGACTTAGGCCCAATACAGACATTCAGTTTCTCCTGGGAGAGCAGTGACTCTCCCAGGAGAAATCCCAAGTGTACAGATGTTGAGGATTTGGCTCCAAAAGCAAAACTGGCCACTTCACAATAAAAAATAACTTGGGAACAATCAAGGTTAAATCACTCCTGGGACAGTTTCTCCTGGGAAAGCAAAAGTCTGTACATATTCTCTTCTAAGAGACCACAGCACAGTCCTGCAGCATTCCAGGTGCTGCAGGCTCTGTTCTTCAGGGGCTCAGCATTCAACTCTCTGTTCAGGTGTCTCTGGGTAATTTTTTCTACCAGAAAAATAAACCTAGGAGTTTCTCCCAGATTATTTAAACATGTGTGCAAAGCCCTACATACACACTTCTCTCAATTTGCAGATATTTGGCATGGGAATTTGATTCAGCCAGTTACAGCATTGTAAGGCCAGTCATTGCACAGGTTGCATGAAGATATTGACTGTTCCAAGGTCAAAGCTTATTCACGCTTGAATTGCAAGGCCAGCTGTGTACGAACATCAAGAGGCTGTGACTTGACTTTTGCTGCTCAGGTATAATCCCCTCTAAACAGAGCCCAATGATCCGAGTTAAAAACCGTGGTAAGACGGACACATTGGCTCCCTTTGGCAGCACTGCACAGAATTCAGAGAAACATGAATTTTGCTTCTATCTTGTTCAGTTGTGAAGTTTTCATTTCAAAACGGCTCATTATGATATCTTCCAACACTGCCTGCAATCAGACACCATTAGGTAACAAGCCTGCTTCAGTCTATTGTCTGTGCTTACTTTGCATACTCACAGAGCAGCCATTTTTAATATGGACTGTTATACCCAGGGGAACTCTACCATCTTTTAACTCCCCTGTGCAAGATGAAGTTTCATTTCTACCTGAGAGAACTTTTACAGTCTTTGAATTCTCCTTTTCCTGAGGCAGGACATTTGGGCCCGAAAACTTGCAAAGCCAGAATTTTTTTTGCTACTGTTTAGTTGGTCTAATAAAAGATATCGCCTCTACCCCAAAAGTTGTGTCTGCCTAGAATTCAGAGATGCACTTGACTGTGTTTAAATCATTGCGGTAACACCATTAAACGAGGGGCCAGCAGGGGAGATTATGCTTTGGGGCAACCAACACGGGTTCATTAGAGGCAGGTCTTGTCAGACCAACCTGGTGCCTTCTACGACCAGGCCACCAAATCCTTAGATGCAGGGGTAGCAGTGGACATAGTCTTCCTGGACTTTTGGAAGGCCTTTAACACTGTCTCTCACCCCGTTCTCATTAAGAAA
>NW_017728998.1:7062767-7066429 GCF_001723915.1 Gavialis gangeticus | reverse complement strand
GTGGCCTGTTACAAACTAGTCAGAGGGGACCAGCAGGCACTGGGGGAGTCCCTGTTTCCCTGAGCACGACCAGGAGTGACCAGGAATAACAGTCACAAGCTGGCAGAGGGGAGATTCAGACTAGACATCAGGAGGCGTGACTTCACGGTCAGGGCAGCTAGGATCTGGAACCAACTTCCAAGAGAAGTGGTGCTGGCTCCTACCCTGGGGGTCGTTAAGACAAGGCTTGACAATCACCTTGCTGGGGTTGTCTGACCCCAGTACTCTTTCCTGCCAGGGCAGGGGGTTGGACTCGATGATCTGCTCAGGTCCCTTCCAACCCTACCTACTATGAAACTATAAAAAGGAATGCGGTTGTAAATGAGATCTGAATCAGCTCCATAGGGTGCTATGGAAATGCAAATACAGTTCATGATCCATGCTCATTAGGCAGAAGTGTAACAGGGCAGGTCTGTGCCTTGGGCAGAGATGGCACTCAGGGAGTGATGATCCCCAGTTACTGGTGACAGCTGTATTTTTGTTCCCCCTCTCCCCGAGACAGCAAGCTGGGCTACTGGCCAGGTCATGCTTCTCTCTTCCCCACTAGCTATGCTACTGTCATAAGGAGATGGTTATACAGCTTGTAAAGGGTCCAACATGTTTTCTGTATTTCAAAATTGATTTCAAGATTTACTCAGGTGAAGACAGAACAGAGGAAATTTTACCTGGGTCCCTAATGTTTTCATGATACTAATTTAATTCATTGTTCAAGGGTCTGGTCCTGATTTCCCCTGGCAAGTCTCCCACTGAGTGACCTCTGTAGGATCCAGAGGGGAGATGGAAACAGTACGCAGCAAACACAAGCCACTGCATTTAAAAAAAAAGGTTTTCAATCCATCCCCCAGGTTCGTCCCTCTCTGCGAGGACAGAAGTACTCATACTTTTGTCTTCCCGCTTTGGCCAGTGCCTGATGCACTCATTGTTTTCTCCGTGCCTATTTGACAATTTGGATATGTCTTGTTTGTTCACTGAAAACCTGACAAGACATCTCCACAAACAGGGTTAACATCCAGATGAAGATCCTCTCCCAGCCAGTGAACCCAAGCTCGCTTGATCAGTCTCACGCCATGTGTTTAGGCAATGGAGTATTTTTAAATTTTCCACCTTTTTGCAAAGTTTTGCAAGTCTTCGCTTCATGTGTGGTGAGGACCCAGCAGAGGGAGCTATAATCAAACCCAAAGGTTGTGTCCCGGAGCATGGACAAAGCAGGCGGGTGAGATCCTGACATTCTTCAAAGCTACCGTTTCAGGCATTCAGATAGGACTGAACTTGCAATATCAGTTAAAGCAACTGCCCCATTCAGAGAAATTCTCTGGGGGCATTTTTTACATGTGCTCTCAGAGGCAAGGGTGGGCACTTTAATTAGCGAGCTGTGATAATTAAACGTGCCAGAGCATCATATGTATTGGCATCCCCACGCTAAAAAATGGGGGAAGGGCAATTTGAACAAAAGCTTGTTGAACAAGCTTTAGTTCAAAGCGCCCCGCCACCATTTTTCAGAGTAGGGACACTGATACATGTGATACTGGAGCCGGCTGGAGCGCATTCATTTCTGTGCTCCAGTAGACTCAATTAATCCAGTCTGCACCGACGTGCTAGATTTCCCATGTGTTAGAGCAGGCTCCCTGCAAGTACATAGGAGTCTTATGTGCACAGACAAAAGTGACCATTTATTTGCCTGATCTACAGGGATCCTGGTTTTCTCTGATTAAAAAAAATCCCCAATTTTGGTGAAAAAAAGTAACCCCAAATTCACATTTTTCCGTGATTAAAATGAACCATCACTATATATATAGCGAAGAAAATGCAGTCTTCTTGATTGCATCTTTTGGATGGCAACAGCCATCAAATATATGTAACAGCTAATATATATATATATATATAAGTGGTGTTTCATATAAATCACAGAAAAATGTGGATTTGGGGTTATTTTTTTAAAGCTGAAAATTGGGGATTTTTTTAAATCAGAGAAAACCAGGATTCCTGCTGATCTGGCTACAGAAAATTGTCTATAGTCATGATCAAACGCGAGTGCATGGCTCCAGACAGCTTTAAAAATGGCCGATCGGGTGAAAATCTGACCCCTTGTTGCATGAGGGTCAGAAGAAAATGTTTCAAAAGAGAGAATCTTCTGTAACTTCTGTCTGCGCTGCATGTGTCTCTTCTTTCTCTTAAATAGAGTCACTGCCTAAATTGCTTTTGGAACTGATCTCCCAATTAAAATAAAGGATGCATTATCTTTGTGACCTGCTGGAATGCATCATTTTAACTAACATGCATTTAAAATACACTTCTTTGCTTCTCTTTCCTCTACCATTTTGACTCCATGTCTGCTGTTGCCATCAAAAAAGATACAATGAAGAAGACCGCATCTTCTTCTGACACTGAGATCTACGGTTGTCCTAATGCCATCTGGCAATGAGTTCCACAGTGGATGGTGCCATCAGCTGTTGTGAACATTTTGCCTCCTGCTCTTATGAACGTCATCCTTGGGGCCAACAGATCAGCAGTGGAATGACGTAGCTCCTGAGCATGATTGGTGCTAGAGAGGGGGAGAGAGAAACTTCTGGGGTGGCTCTATGGACAGCTTTGCAAATCTGGTCTTAGTTAGAATTGGTTTGGTGTTTTGTGGACAGGCGTTGTAAAGGGCCAGCCCCCAAAACCATGTTGCTGTGTGTGCAGACAGATGGGTGAACAATTCTGGCTGCCCGTAGGCAGTCATTTCCATTCCTTGTGCAGTAATTTCCAGTAATCCGGCCAGTAGGCAAGAGACGAACAGGCTGGCACAGCCGAGGGGGGGGGCAGTCTCCTATCCACCAGCAACCAGCCATGGATTTGTTTAATTACACCGCTTCTGCTGCTGGAAGGAGTGAATATTTGTGCTTTGAACTTCACCACAGAAAAGGGTCATGTCAGGAAATAGGGGAAACTGTCTCTTAAGAAGCTGCTTGAGGGAGAATGTAACATGAAGTGGATGATGCCTTCCGCTTTGGCCCTTTTGACTCTTCCACCAAATAGCAGGTCCCTGCATTTCTGGGGTTTGAATGCATGTAACGTCCAACTCTTCTTAAGTCATCCTTGAAGGACCTCCCTCTTGCCCTCCTTTCTGTCTCTGCGAATTGTCCTGCACTGACTCAAAGGGGTAAACCCTCCACCTCACCTTTCTCATCAGTCACAAGCTGGCAGAGTCTTGTTTGAGGTTAGCCGTGGGCCAGTGAACCTCTGCCCTTTTAATTAGTCATTTCATTTCCAAGTGCTTTTGAGTGCATATCCTGAAACCATTAGGGTGAAAAGACAGATGAAGAAAATTAAAATCATGTGCTTAGGAACAGCAATTGAGGGAACATTTAATGCAATAGTTTTAATGTGTTCCTGTTTCCTCCTAAGGAAATGTGCAACTAATTAAATATATGACATTTGTTTGACAATAAAAAGTGCCTCATGTGCCTCAGAATTATTTGCGAAGTCAGAGCTTTTCCTAATAGAGTAAATCGTCCAAACGAAACGATAAAATGTTTGCTGATGGCCTTTCTATGTTCGTTTGCTTATAGCCTTTCTGTGTTCCTGGTAAAGATGTTTCTGATGCTGATTAAGACCAACATGTTGCCAACAAGATGCTTCCT
>NW_017728998.1:7044206-7057767 GCF_001723915.1 Gavialis gangeticus | reverse complement strand
AACGAAACGATAAAATGTTTGCTGATGGCCTTTCTATGTTCGTTTGCTTATAGCCTTTCTGTGTTCCTGGTAAAGATGTTTCTGATGCTGATTAAGACCAACATGTTGCCAACAAGGTGCTTCCTCTATAGCATTGATGGTTTTCAACCTTTCTAAACTCAAGGCACCCCTTGTTAGACTTGCCTCCCCCCCCTTGGAAAACTCTTAATTTTCACTCGCTTTTGACTACAGAAAAATAACAGAGCAATTATTCCACTGCAAACAACACAGAAAGACCACAAAATGTCACAGTGCTTTAATACTGTGGATTCATATTTGAACTTTTTAGAAATCTCTGGAAAACTGGAATATTGTGTGGCACCCCCATGGCACCCTTGAAAGGATCTCAAGGCACTCCAGGGTGCTGTGGACCCTCGTCTACAATCACTGCCCTATGGACTAGAGTGAGGCATTTGCCACATAAACTGGACCAGGTGTTTGAAGCCATGATATGAAGAGAAGAGGAAAAAAAAGTGTTTTATTCATAGCAATCGTGCAGTAAATTCCCCTTGTTATTCTATATCCAAGATCCTAGTCTTGTGAGTGAGCACTAGCTCAGAAATTACAATGAAAATCCTGACAAAGGATCATTTATACTGCCAGCCTTGTGGACCAAGGAAGAGTTGAAAAAGATGAGACTGGAGGCTGGACCTTGCATTTCCTAGAGCTGTTTATTAGGTGGCTGATGGGTAAGTGCCTTGGTTCCCTCTCAATTGGCTAGTCCACAAAAAGGATAAAAACCTACTTTTGCTCTCAGCCAACAGAGGGAGCCTCAAGAGAAAAAGACTTGAGTTGAAGGCCCCAGGTTCAAGCCTTCCTAAAATCTCATCGTGCCAATCCTCTCTCTAGCAGAGTCTCTCCGATATTTGGGACTATCCACACAACTGAGGCAGAGTCCAGGCTTCCATGCTTTTGCTAGACTGAGATCAGGCTGCTCATTATCTGGTGTGGCTACACTGAAAAACACCATCCGGGAGCAAGAATAGATGGGATGATTATAATGCAAAAATCATAGACAGACTTCACTGGTGACTGAGAGATCTTAAGGTGTCAAAATAAGCTACCAGCAAAATCGGCCTATTAGTTAAAGCAGCTCACTGTAGTTTAGTCCACAAGAAATTGCAGGCATCAGCAATCTCCAATTAGTAATCTGGCAATCGCCTCCATTCTGAGGATTAAGCACAGATTGTCTCATAAAAGCACAGAATGGAGAAGACTTAGTTATATAAAAGGAGCTTTATTGTTCATCGCCTTCTCTTAAAGCAAAACTGCTTTGAAGTTTTTCAAAGCGGTATTAATTCATCGTTTTGTTTCTACACAGGGAAGCAACTTGTTTTCATGTCCCATTCTGCTCCATGCAGACAAATTGCTTTCTAGTTTCTACACTACTTGTTTTCATCAAATGACAGCGAGAATCGCCATGTTGCATAAGGGCCAAGCAAGGAAATGGTTGTGACTTGAAAATAGAAGGCTGCATGTTTCCTGCTGAGCCAGCCAGTCTCTGAGCACGGCCCCAGTTTGCCTTAAGGAAGGATCCTGTATTTGTACGAGGAGGCAGAATCTGCCTCGTGTCTGTGTGCATTTCAACGCAAGCCTGCCAAGGGTTCGACACCTCCCCTGCACGCCTGGCCCGCATTGCCTTCCGTCCGGCAAGTCTAATCCCATCTAGTCAAGCAGAGTCGTAGGGGGTGGATCTTCACACGTGTTTTTTTTAGTCTGTTCACTTTGCTATGGTGCTCAGCACTGCATGAGTTGTCTGCTTCTGGGGGCTGACTCTGTTGTAGCTAATTGAGGATTATTACAAGGGCAATAATTAATATTACAAGGGAACAAACCAGGCAGCTCAGCTCAGCACTGAGGTACTGAGTTGCATCTGACAGTCAGTCCTAAAATCTCCTTCTACTTTTCCTGGGTACAGTAACACTGGGACCAGACCTTTTGGAGAGGCAATGAAGGGAGGAAAGGGCTGAATAGTAATTCAGAACAGGAAAGTGGTGGTGAGTGGTGGTGTTAGGCAGTGTCAGGCTTCACCAAGATACAGTAAAGACCACTGAAGTTGCATTTTTTACCCAGAAGTTGAATGTCATGGCCATCAATGAGGCTGCCGGATTGTAGGATATGCAGAAACCACCTCTAGCCAGGCAAAAAAGACCAAGTCAGGTTATCTAGGTGGCAAAGGGACCTGAGTGGGAAAGGAAGGCTGGTCCACTGGATCAGGACTCAGGAAACTGAGAAACATTACCTTGCTCAGGCATTGCTATCCTAGGCGACATCTTGGCTAAGTCTTCAAAACAGTCATGATAATAATCCCTTTCTCCATCACCCCTATATAGATTGCAAGCTCCCTAGGGCAGGGACTCTCGCTTAGCACTAACATGTATGGTGTTTAGGGTACCTTTACTTCAGGGCTTTTGGTGATATAAATTGCACGTTGATGCAGGACTATTCTACCTTACGCAGCCCAGCTGGACCACACTCTTCTATCCAACTGTCTATCCAACAGTGTAAAGCCACAGTGATGGAGGATGCTAAGGGGGATGTGGCATTGCTCCTGCTGACAGGTGAGGCAAAGAAGACTGCTTCTGTTCAACTTATCCCACAGCAAGTGAAATCAGTGGGACATTAGCAGTTCTCTGCAAAAAGGAGTGTAACTGAATCCAAAGGGCTATCTGTGTAACTGGTGTAGTTCTCAGAAAGGGAGTTGATTGTTCTTCAGTTATAACCTGGCCCCTCGGAGCATCCAAACTTTCTTGACTTCTGGCTGGACAGCTTTCACCCTATTTTACCCCACCTTTTCAGATATCAATTTGCATTGGCAAAGGCAGTAGAGTCACACAGTTGGTGCTGTGGATGGGTTGAGTGCTTGCAGTGGGAGGAAGCCCACAGCTACCTCCCAAACCAGAAGAAGCAGTAGAGCCACATTCACACAGTACCATGCAACATCATCCTGTATCACCACTGGGCTGAGCAGAAGGAGATGTTGGGGCATTGGAGGTCAGAAGACAGATCAGCGATGCAGAATCTGGATATATTCTTGCTTCATAGTCACCTATGCCAGTCCTGGAACAGAGACGGTCGCCAACAGCATGCCAGAGAAACCCACTCACTGAGGTCTCTGCTCAAACACCCATGCCTAGTTCCTGGGATTCAAATGCACCACAAGAACTGACTCCTGTTTGAGAGCCAGACAGAGAACAAACGCCATGGCTGGCTGTCACCGATCCCACAAAGATTGCACCAGAAACACGTCACGTTCTTCTAAGCCTAAAAAAATCCTGCTCTCATTCCAAGAAAAAGAAATGGTGAGACTATGTATAACAGCACCACCTGGTGACCATTGCAATCACTATATAAGTAGCTGCTGAAGCAGTGCATCCATGAAGTGCTTTCCATACGCTTTCTTGTTTGGAAAAGAAAGTTCAACAGATGCTGTGACAAATGATTTTAAGAAATGGACTTTGATATCTTGAGAGACAGCCTGTGTCAACTCTGCACCATTATATAGCAAACCGTCTCCTGTGCTATATTTGGACCCTGTTATCAATTTAAAATGCCAACAGGAGATTAAAGTGCTAACATGGAACAGAACGGCCTGAAAGGTATTCCCACTGGATTGTGAATATCCAACCCATTGAATGGAAACAAGCCAGTCTTGGTGTGAAATTATTCATCTGTTAAATGCAAAATCTTAAGCTAAAATGTGTGGAAGGAGAAAAATCGTTAAAAAAGAGAGACTGTACTGGTTTCTTTCCTTCCTCCTCAATGTTTATCATTCTTTAGAAACATGAAACTATTTCCTAATCGGGATTTATTTCCTCTAAATAAACAGAGGTTTGTTATTTACCGTTTCTCTTGAGGAAACCGAGCTGCTGATGCCTCAAGGTTATATATATTTATTTAAGTAAAGAGAACACCAGGGCAATGTAGCTGGTAATGTAAATCTTTACTCCAGAGTGCCCAAATTCTTGGCTATGGGCATTACATTGTAATATTTAGTCTAAGGGATGAGATGGTCTTTTGAGTCTTTTCAGCCTGCCAGGAGAGGTTGCATTTGAACAAAACAGAGGGCATCTAAAGTGAGTCTTGGTAGAAATGTGTCTGGCTTTATTTGTGGACGGTATAATGAAAATCAGGAGAGAGCAGGACTGGATTTGGCATTTCCTGTTTGGCCCTTCGGGGAATATCACAGTTAGGACTCATGCTCTCTCCTTGGCACTGGAGTTGCTGTCACCCTTTGAAAGCAATTCAGACAATAAACTGGGTAGAAATGAAGCTCGTTAATTCACATGTGGATGCTATTTGTTTAAAATAGAAATAATTTAGGCATTCGTGCTGTGAAGTAGTCAAGTCTACTTTTTCAATAGCTGAGAAAGGATTGAACTGAATCAAAAGGATAAGGGCATCCATAAAACAAGGGAGGAACTGTTGGGTGTCTTTCTTTTTCTTTCTTTCTTCCTTTCTTTCTTTCTCTCTTTCTTTCTTTCGTTGTTGCTTATCATCCTTCATAAACACCTGCCAAGGTATTTATTTATGCCAGATACTGGAAAGCCTTCAAAATAGTGGGAAATCTTACGCTCATGTATCCTTATATTTTGTTACACTGCCCCCTGTGACCTCCGTGTCTGGGCCAGCACGGGTACTGAATACCGTTCTTCCTCAATAATTGCTTGTCAAAGGTTGGGGTCAGTGGTAGGGCGATGTGGAAGAGACTGAAACTGCATTTTTTTCTTCTGAGCTTGAAGGCTTTTTGCTGCCTGTTTTTCCTAGCATGTGTGATCCCTTTCACTCAGCCCTGAACAAAAGACATTTAGCAAAATTCAAAAACAAACTTTTTTTCCCTGGTAACTTAAAATCAAAGAGTCCATTTACTCCTAAGCACTAGATCTAGGTTTTTCTTTTATTAGCAGCACAGAAGTCTACCTCTGCTGCAGCTTAAATGACAGGAAAGGGAAATCTCCCATGAATTGCAATTGTATTTTCAGAGGTTGGCGTCTAAATGGTTGTGAACTTGCATTATTTCTCAGAAGAGGCTCCCTTTGTAAGCTGCCAGCTAACTAGGGATTCAAACTACTGAAACACATTCCTCGCAACCTCTCTGATGCTATTTATGGGATGGCTGGCTCAAACGATAAGCATGTCCCATGTCTTTCATGAAGCTGGTGTTCATGCAGCAAAGCAAAAATGTCCCGCTTGAAAGATGACACTATGGGGGGACAGGGTGAAAAATATATAGACTAAGCAACCAAACCCCCTGCTATTGGCAACAAGCAACTTTGTGCACACGCATATAGGGGATCTCAGTAAGCACAGCACATATATAGGGGATCTCACTAAGCACAGCACGTATATAGGGGATCTCAGTTAGGATCAGTACCCATGCTGGCCCAGACACCGAGGTCACAGGGTGCAGCGTACCAGAATATCAGGGATACATAAGCATAAGATTTCCCATTTTTTAAAAGGCTTTCCGATACCTGGCATAAATAAATACCTCGGCAGGTGTTTATGAAGGCTATTTAAAAAGAAAGAAAGAAAGGAAAACATCCAATAGTTCCTCGTCTGTTTTATGGATGTCCTTAAACTTGTGATTCAGTTCAACCATTTCTCAGTTATTGGAAAAGTAGACTTCACTATTTTACAGCCCAACTGCCTAAATTATTTCTATTTTAAACAAACAACATCCACATGTGAATTAATGCTGTTTTATTTCCACCCAATATTTTGTCTGACTTGCTGAAACAAAGCCTTGAAACATGGAGTCAGCCGAAAAGACCAGATCCATACCAGACTGCTTTATGATGGATAAAACTACGGGAGTTTTGAATAGATGTTGGGTTTCACTAGTCAAGGGGAAGCTACTGCATAACTGTCTAGCAAATCCAGCTAAAAGAAAAATATGACGATTCTTTTAAGGCAGTAGTTATTTCATTACCGCGCTAAAGATATTGCTGCCATTTAAAGGACAGTAATAGCAGTCTGTAATATAATTAGAGATGTTAGATGAGATGATCCAGAAAAAGTAGTACTGTATTCAATGACTGTGTTATCCACACTTATTTCCTGAAAGCAATCAATCCAAAGGGTTGTGTCAATGGAGCCTATTGTTCTCCATTCCCCAGAGTCCTATCCTTGTACAATCAATGTAAGGTTTTTCAGGGATAGCAACTATATTTTTCCAGCTGGGCTAAATAGATGAAAACTATGGGTGAAGGATTCATTGTTTTGCCCTCATTTCAGTTTTTCTCTTTCTAGGCATTATTATAGTCATATGTCTAAGGTCATTCATTTATGGCAAGCGTGCACATTTGCACCCTCACACTAATCTAGAGCGGTGTTTGGGTCAGGACCTGTGGCTTGCGACTTAAAAGTGGGTCACAAGAATATATGAAAGGGTCATGAACAAACTTTAGAAATGGATCGACGAACATTAAAAAATAAATTCTCCTTTAATGGAGAAAAATGTGAGAAATTGTGGCTTTTCCCCTGCAGGCTGGCAATGTTGCAGCTTGCAAGGGGCTAGTTGGGGCTCACACCCACCCTCTGCCCTGCACACTGCGAGGCTGGGGGCTGGGGGAAGCAGGTTGGGAGTGAGATTGGCCATTGATGTTAACTAAAGCATCCTGGTACAAAAAAGGTTGAGAACTGCTGATCTAGAGCATCTTCAGGCATCAGTGGAGTCCTCTGCATTAGTACTGTGGGTCACAGGCTCTTGGACTCCAAGATGAACTCTTGCATCATTCAAAGCTTTAAAAAAAATCAAGTCTCTACCTTTTGGGGCCATAGCTTCCACTTAATCTCTCGAACAAAGTTTTCATTGTCTTCACTCAAGAAGGCACACTACAGCTCTGCAATATGTGATGTGGCGCTATCTGCAAATATTGGTTCAGGGGGTGTTGTTCAATGCATTCACTATGCTGTGAACATGCTATTAAGTGGCTCGGAAATTGAATGATTTAATTTTCCCAGCATAGGATAATATCTAACCTGTCTGGGTTACACTATATTTATTTTTTCTTTCCATTCCATGAATCAAATTCCACTCTGATTCATATCTGTCCAAGCTCACTGAAGTTAACGGGGATTACACAAGTGTAACCAAAGGCAGAATTGAGCCCCATATTCATATTCTGCAGCTCTGAAGCCCTTGAGGGGTCCAACAAGCTAGGAGGACTAAGGTGAAATGTCTGATTCAATGAGGCTACCACTGACTAATGATTCTGAATCACAATTGGTGCCACTTTTCTAAAGAGGAAACCTTTCCTAAGAATCACACCCAACCCAAGCCATCAAAACCCCAGCAGGCAATCTCCATAATCATGCACTGCTGCAGCAGTCAGAAGAGATTAACAACATTTCCCCAAGGCTTTCCAGTGGAATCAATGCTTGCTAATCTTTAGAAAATTACACTAACAAGCTCCAGGCCTGAACTGCAGGAGTTCAGCACACCAGTCTCTGAAATCACGCACAGGCTGGTAGTATATCAGGGCTTTAATGAACCAGAAAATCTGTACTAAGCAGAGGCAAGAAAGATGCCTTAAGGTTCATGCCTTTCAAAGCCTGGTATTAAGATAGTCAAAAAGGAAAGGAAATATGCTACTTTTGAGACTGAGCCAGTCAGGGGCTGCCCCCCAGATCCTGAAGGTGTTCTGAGGTCTAAAACCCCTTGATTTCAAAACTGCTGGGGACTTTGGTGTGAGTTGCCGCTTGGTGAATGCTAAGCTTTCTCCATTCATTGAAGTCAGAGCTTCTTGAGAGTGAGGCCATCCTATTTATAGGCCAGGAAGTTTGGCATTATCTTGGGAAGGAAATTCTCATTTCATCAGTGTCACATATTCCCTACTGCCTCAGCCAGCAGGAACTATCCGAGAGACAATGGGAACATGGGACTGATCAAAAAATAATTGCAAGAGCAATTAATATAAATTGCAATTTAATATAAAACTGAAATATTGGCAGAATCTGAATGATCAAATTGTAATTTACTCCGGCCCTTCTCTTTTTTTTTGCAGCTAGTCATAAAAGTTACTTCCTGTGCAACATTCTGCTTTGATTTCAAAGGCAAAATATTTCCTATCTGCAGCACTCATTGGAGCCTGAAAAAAAAAAATCAGCATTTATTTCATTCACAGTTTGGGTCTGATTTGGTTTCATTAGATACCCATGCTACTTATCCTGAAGAAAATAAGAAAATTGATAGGTTTTCCTCAGGAGGAATTGTAATTTGTGATCCCAGAGAAGCTTGTTTTCAGTATTTGCTTTAAAAGAGACAGCCTGAAACTTTTTCTTATTGATCCCACAGAGTTCAGTACCATGCACGTGAGTCTTTGCAGAATCATCTCCTGACTTAAAGGTTTCTTTGGTTTGAAGTTCATCTGACTACAACCTGTGCCATCCTTCCTATTATCTGCCATGTGGGGGTGGTTCATTCACTATTTTCAGAAATGGGGCAAAAGTTTTGAAAAGTGAAGGAAACAAAAGTATGAAGCTGAGAAAAGGATAAAAAAAAATGCAGAGCTCAAGAGAAAGGAGCCTGGAGCCAATCTCAAACTCTCGGAGGAAGGACATTTTTACTCTTCCCTGCAAATGATTGAACACAACCCACTGGATAAGTTGGCACGAGCTCCAAGAAAACCGCCCTTTAATGGTTTTGAACAGCACATCAATGGACTATCTCTATGCTGTCTGGCATCCCCCTAGTTTCCACATGGTGTTTTTCCACAGACAAGGTCATGGGAGCCTGCGTCTTTGTGTGTGGTCTTTCTATTTGCAGTAATTGAAAAACAATTGCACTGTGTCTTTATGTTTGTTTTTTCGGTCAAATATTCAGCCTTTGAATCCACAAGGATAATTTCTCTGAAACCAAAGGCCCTCAAACACAGAACTGAAACTCCTTTTGGTCCCTGGCCATGGAGACTGTTTTCAGATCTGGGACTTCTCCTCATCTCAGCTGTAGCTCTTTTCCTTTTGCCACGTCTGCCGCAGACAGAGGTCTGATGAAACAACGCTAAGGTTCATAAATGTATCGCATGGATACATGAAAATCCGCATTCTCCTGTATTGTATTTCTGATTTCCTTAACCCTTGTGAGCCCCTTTTGCAGATCTTAATAAATCAAACTGTTGTTCTTTGTAATATCACCGGTCTGGCATGATGAACAAGAAAAAGTTGACTTAAATTAGGCCCTGCGTTAAAATGCCGTTGAAATGAAATTGTGTGCAGGCAACAGAAAATAATCCCCTGCGTGAAACTCTGTGTCAAGCCCTAGGAATGTGTAAAACCCAAACTTGTCAGCACTCGTGCAGGCATCCCTGCCCCACTGAAGCCAATGGGAGTTTCTGACAGTGTTTCAGGCCCAACCAGATAGCCCTCACTATTTTTATTTGGTGTTTGCCCTCTGGACTCAAGTATGAGCTCTTCCTGGAGCAGGATGGCACGAAGATTGCAGGCATTGCTTCTGTCCTTATCTTTGGTTTTTGCCTTCATCTGCAAAGGGGGAGGGACCATGCAGCTCTAAAGGGCAGCCAGTGGATGCTCGTGAGGCTAGCCCAGCTGCCCTTGAGTTGGACGGAAAGGTTTCAGTTGGCTTCCATAGGAGTTGGATCAGACCCGTGTCTCGGGGAGGAGGAAGCTTGTCAGGTTGCCTGGCAGTGGCAGAGTCTGAACAGCAGCAGAGGCATGGACGTGACACAGGACCCAGAAATGCAGCGCTGAAGCCAAGATTCCCAGTGGGTTCGCAGGCTCCCTTTAGCTCAAAGCAGCCCTTTCCGGGTCCCAGGGGATCTCCCGGTAAACCGTCTGCTTGAAGAACAGCATGTCATGACACTCCCACAATGCATAACGAGCACTTTCCTCCCTTGGATGAGTTTTGTCTCGGGCCCAAAATCCTCAGAGCTGACACAATGCCCAGATGCAAAAACACACTGCCAGCGTTTCAGCGAAGCCGGGAACAGATCGGTTCTCCTGTGAACATACGGAGGAGGAAGAGAAGGTCAAACTGATTAGAACAAATGTGCAAAAGTCAAACTGCCCGGCTCTATTTCCAGCATCCCAGATGAATGAAATGCACAGGACAAACAAATAGGGAAGGATGGATCAATGTGTTTTTGGAGGGGATCTTGGCATCTGGGGAGCCTCTGTTTTTGTCAGGAAGGAGAATACTATATTATATTATATTATATTATATTATATTATATTATATTATAATATGGAATATAGTATAATATAGTATTATCATTTGAGCTGGACATTTTAAAGTAGCCTCTTATTGAAGCCTTGGCACCACATCATTAGGAGGAGGAGATTTAATAATAAACTACCCTACTTCAGGGTGACGACCAGAATAGACGTATTTCAGTGGCGCCACCTCCTCCGTTGTCGGCATACCTCGAGAAGAGACAGCACTGAGTCACTCCTTTCAGTGGGAGGACTGAGGCTAATGCTTTAGGGGATGCATTCCTGAGTCTTTGCATTGTGGGTCATCAGTACACTGGAAGTGCATCATTTGCTAGTAGCCTTTCCAAATTAAGACTCTAGCTCTGCAAAAGTATGTTTTCCAGTACTAGCAGGGTCAAGGCCTGAGGGGAATACTAAATCATGAAATTTTTGCCATGAAATAATGTCGCGTGTGATTATAAACTTAACTGAACTCTGAGATGAGGTGCGGACTGATGGTGCAATGCTGTTTGGGATCACAAGCTCAACCACTGCAGCATATATAGTAATGTCCACTTCTAAATTTTCTCCAAGTGTTTTCCATGGTACAAACATCCATCTCAACAGAGCAGTCTGTAGGGGCAAGCCAGTTGGTTTCACATTAGTGCCGTGCTATGGATTTGGAAGATGGTTTCCAAGCCGTTTTTTTTTTTGCTATACCCATGGGCAGAGCCACAATAATGTGCTGTTCTAAGTTGTTCAGCCAGTGTGGGTTAGTAACAGGCAATTTGGAAAACAAGCAGGAATAGATAATGACTCTAGATACCTACACATCAACACTTCCGGGGAGCTAAAAGACAGTGCCTGAGCTATCAAGTGGGAAGATCCTACTTCTTTGGCCCCAACCCAATGTACAAATTGTTTTGCCAGAGTTGAGAATGAGAGATGGGTGGGGGAACCTCCGGGTTGCATCCTATCAAGGGAAAAGCCAAATGGATCCTTGAATCTATCCAGAAAGCCCAGAGAAGATGGAAAATCCCACCTGTTCATTCTGTGCATGCTTGGCCAGCGTCTGAAGTGGCTGGCTGGATCTTTTTGGTACAGCACACGCAGGACAAAATGCCCTTGAGGGAAACCTGCAGAATTTGGAAAGAAAGTTTTTGCAACTGCTAGCTTGACTGGAAAAAATCTGCACAAAAAAACACAACAAAGATCTCACCTTTAGCATCTCCTCGGGGACAAGCACTACCCCTGCCCACAAGGGCACAGAAAAGCCTGTGGCCCCTGTCCCCAAATCTGAACAGAGATCTGCACAAAGTGCAGTGCTTCAGTACAAGCATCGCTGCAGCCTGGCTCTCCTGCTGTGGCTGCTCCTAAGAAAGGCTTGCACAGAGGGGGAAAAAAAGCCAGCCTCAAGCTATGTTATGTACAGGCAGCCTCCCAAGTCTTCACCTGCTCCCTGCCAGAGACATCAGGCCAATTCAGTGTCTTTCACAGGGCAAGCAGGAAGAACACGTGCTGTGGAAGGGGACATGTCCCCTGTTTAGTACATCCCGCTGGGGAGAGGAAGCCCAGGGCATCCCCTCTAGATGTGGGATCCTAAGGGAGCGATGCAGAAGTTGGATTTAACCGCATAAGAAGCTGTCACGTGAGGACTCCACCAGCTCTTTGGGGGGTTTAGAGCCAGTAAGATGCACAGGAATACCATCGGTTTGCCAGGCATGCAATATAGAATCCAGCCTCACTGGAGCTGTCTCTTGGCAAAGATCTCCAGCCTGCCAGATTTAAGTTGGAAGCAACTCAGATTGAATAGAGACACTTCAGAGAAGATGAGAGGCTTCAGAGAAATGCCTTCGGATGTTCAATTACCTCCTGCTGCACAGAAGGGGTCGGAGTGAAGAAATGCTGCAGAAAATCTGGGAGGGTGAGGCGGAAAAGAATGGCCTTTTGCAACGGGAGATGCACGCAAGGATTAACTTCTGGCAGATGCTTTAAGGAGGTTGCCTTGGAATAAGATCAGGATCTTGTGCAAAGCCAGCTGCCTATATGTTATGTGATCATCTCAGTTATCTAAGGCGGGAGAAACATGCTCAAGAAATCAGCCAGAATATCATTTCCATTGCAAGTTAACTGCAGAAACGTAGGGCCAGGTGATTGCTGGCTCACTCTCCCTTCTGGAGAGGAGACAAGATACTCCATCTCCATGTACTGCTCCCTTCCTGTGCTCCCCTGTGTTTGGCGCAGTGTAGGAATATGTATGGGGTAGGTTCAAAGGGGTGTGTAGGGCTGTGAGCAGCCCCGTATCAGTTGGTGAGACTGATGGAACACGCCCGAATGACCGTGGAGATTATCCACGACAGGTAGTCCACAACCTAAATGAAAAATGAAGTGCTACTAAGTGCACTCCTAATATAGAGATGTTAGGATATTTCTCCATGACCTTTCTTTAGGGGGAAGAAGAGAATCAGGAATGTGCTGGAGATGAATACCCTGGCCTGAAACTAAACTAAATCCTCAGCGCATAAAAATCACCCGGCGTGTGCCAAGAGCAGCTGCTCTGCACAGAGGTGGGAGTGTGCTCTCATCAGAGTCCAGGGTTTGGATGGGCTCAAAATCCTCAGATGTGCAGTGAGCTCATTTCCAGCACCGCTAATCTGTGTGCACACAGCAGTTCCCTAGGCAAGGGCATAACCCGGGTCAGCAATAGCCCGTCTGTTTAACATTGCTTCTCATCCATGTTCCAATAGGGCATTTTGGGGGGGGGGTTTTGATTCATTAATGTCCAGTTTGCTCTTCTGCAAAAAAAGGCCCATGGCTGATCTCTGTACATAATACACATTGTGCTCATGTTCAGACAGATACCAGTGTTGCTCAAGTTATTTTCCACAATGTGAGGGCTCCCCTGACTTTTCTTCTTTTCTGAGTAAACAGGTATCAAAGCAAGTGTACAACACCTACCCTGGTGTAATTTTACCCCCAATTTTTCTCATAGTAAACCTACCTACAAGTAGCTCTGGGGTAGGATTACACCTTGTGTATCAGCTTCTTGTTAATACCTGTGGAAAGAAGGGTTACAATGTGCCACGAACAGGCCCAATGCTATATGTATTTTTAGTGCCATCTCCTGGCACCTAATCTACTAGCAGATGATTAATATGCACACAGCCTGATAGCAGTCATGCACAGAGGATTGTTTGTCTCCCAAATGATACTCAATCACTACTTAGGTCTCCTCCAGGTCTGGTGAGTGGAGACAGACTGACTAACCCTTAGATGCGGGAGGTGAGAAACCACCTGTTCTGGAGGGGAGAAAGGTCCTACCCCTGGGAATGACTTTAGCCTTCTCCTAGGACACATTGAAATAACAACA
>NW_017728998.1:7034748-7039206 GCF_001723915.1 Gavialis gangeticus | reverse complement strand
GTCCTACCCCTGGGAATGACTTTAGCCTTCTCCTAGGACACATTGAAATAACAACAGCCACACACTGGATCAGAAAAACAGAATTGCTCCAGACTAAATAGATGTCCCCATTGTAATTATTGCAATGTTTTGATCGTGTATGTCAATGCTTAATGCCAATTTGGTAAGCAGGGCTCAGTGTCAGGGGGAGTGTTTGCCTAATAAACCTTCATCTGTTCCACTTCTGGCTTGTGCCCCATAAAACTCCTTAAAAGTCCAACCGCTGCGAGTCTCTTTGCAATGCTTTCCAACCAGATGGGGCTGCTTCTAGTTGAACTTTTCCAGGGTTGGGGATGGCTGAGGGCAGATGCTTAAACAGAATCACCTGTCTTCATTTTGCATGGCCTTTGATCTTTTATTTGGTGGTATAAATTCTCCGAAGCCATTGGTTGCAAACATTGGGTACAGCACCCTACAGCCAGACTTCCCTGCTCATAGACAGAAGCAAAGATGCCCCATCCAGTCTCTTGGGGCCTTATGGGAAGAAGTGTCAGATGCATTTGAAATGACCCATGGTCTTAGCCCAATTATTTGCTGGCAGGCATCCATTAGTAGCTGGCTTAATTATCATTCCTTATATCGTGACCTCATTCCCTCACTTCCATACTCATTCACCTCTCACTGCATGTTTGCCCAGCAAGCAAGGAACTGGTCCCTTTTCTTACTCTCTGCCGTGTAAAAGCCCTAATTGCTGAAGGTTGTTGCTTGATGTTGCCGTAATAGAAAAAAAATGATGATGATATTTCATTTGAACGAGGCATATGATATGCTGAGGTTTTTTTATGCCAGAAAACACAAGTCCCCTATCTTGTATCCCAGGACAGGGTTGATGTCTCTGGCAGTTTTACTGAAAAAAGGAAAGCAAGATGAGGTGGAGGGTTCTGCAGCAAAGTTTCATTATCAGAAAAGAGGAATGGTAGATTATAGCTTAATTCCCATCAGCTAAAGCCAATTACAGGGTACTCAAGCATCTCCCCAGTTATCTGCAATGCAGCACAGCGTTCATCCTGATGCCCAGAGGATTGCAATCCCCTGACTCCCTGTGATGGAGCAGATAGACTATGCCTGGTCGCCAGCAGGGAAAGCAATATGAACACTCTGGCATGAAGAAACTATGACTGCAGCCAGCCAGAACAAGCCCCCATCTGCCCCTGGCTCCTCCCTGGGTGGTATAAGCTGTATGTGCTCAAAGGAGACGCTCCATTTGACCTAACCACTGCAATGGGAGCTGAGATGGGATTAAAACATGAGGACTGTTTCAGTGTCAGATGCAATTTGAAGGGGAAACTTTCAATTCATTGTTGCATCCCAGAGTCCCAATTTTTTCCCCAAACTCCCATTCTCCAGGAGGAGAGAGTTCAATACAATATTTTATCCTGGGAAGGATCTTTTACAAGGGAGCCCATGACATCTCTAACTTTTATATGCATTTAAGGCCTGCTTTTTGTATTAGGAGATGCTTTTTATCATAACACTGTTTATCGTAACACAGTTATACAGTACAAAGATGCCTTATATGAAGTTAATTTGTCTACAAGGAAGGGTATAGTAATCTAAACACTTTTTATACTGGTATATCTACATCCACCATGGATGGGCAGGGTCGTTCCATTTTAACTATGGCAGGATTGTAGAAACGGCACAACTCGTGTGCAGGTAATACATGATTCAGCAGTCAGTTTTCTCTCTGTGCTTAATGCTTAGTGTGTTTTGTTAAACACCTAACACTTAAGCAACACAATTTCTTTGCTGTAAAGTCATTAGGCTAAAGACTTTCAACAAATCATGACAGAGGTTAAAAGATATTCCTTTGAAACTTCTAATTATTGCAGTGACTCTGTTTGCTGAAGATTTGCACCTGGTTCCTATAATTACTTTCCAGTTTGCCAGGAATCCTTTATACTAATTGTAGGAGCCAGAAACCTGCAGTGACAAGCTTTGTAAAACAGGAGTTTCTTCTGAAAGTCAGAGCTCCTTTTTCTGAATGGAGAAATATTTCCCAGCGTAAAAATGCACTTGACAAACCAGGAACAAAGCTGCACCTGTGGAGGTCAGACTTCATGCCCTTGTGGGCTCAGTTCACCCCTGGTTTAATTTGGCAGTGGATCTACATGGCTTCACTGGGAGTTAAAATGATAAAAAAAATGAGCCAATCTCCCCTCGATCGGTTGTCTTGCAAAGACTTGGAATATTCCTAAACTGGGACAACCAGGAGCATGGATGTCTACCATGGCTGAGAGATGCAATATCCCCCCCTATTTTCCATTGCTTGTGTCGCTATTGAGCCTACAGACAAATGCAAGTGGCCTTCTCTGATCTAGTTTCTAGACTTACGGTGAAAACATGCCTTGGTCCTCTCCCCTGCACACACCTCCTCATTGTGCACAATATACAGGACGAGGCTGTCCCAGTCATGGTGAGTCTATCCAGGTAGATCGCTTCCATCTCAGACTTTCTGAATTCTCAAATAGGAGGAAGCACCTGGAAGCTTTGAGTAAAGCTGTCCAGGCTGTGATCAACCATGTTTCAAAACACAAGAGCACTTCCATTCGAGGACCTAGGGGTCTGGGACAGACCTTGCAGACACTGGTTTGACCCAAATCAGTTAAGTCTGACACTACGTTCAACCAGGTTTATCTCAAACCGGTTTCAGCCATTTTTAAACTGGTTGATATGCACTGAACTTCTGTTACAGATTTAAATCAGTTTCTGATCACTTAAACCGGTTTGTGTCTAATGTCTGTCCCTAGCCAGGGAGTGGAATAGGGTGGAGTGGATCTAGTCAAGTGGACAGGGCTCAGGGGGAAACATGTAGAGAACTAATAGCTTGTACTATGACCTTGGAAAGTTACTTAGTCTCTTAGACTGCACTTTTTCCAGTTGTAAAGTGGAGATAATAAAGCTCCCAGAATTTGGGCTGGTGTTTTGAGAACCTAAGGTGCAAACTACTGAGTTGAGAAGTGCTAAGTATTATAACACTGATATTTGGTAGCAACTTGTCCAGCTGCTCACTGTGATCACAAACACCTCTTGCTATTTAGCATGGCAAGAGGATTCCTGCTTCCCCAGGGTATGATTGATCAATTGTGACACACATCCCTTTCTTTCCAGTGGGTAAATGTCAGAGCTGCATTTCTTCCAAGAAAAAGGCCAGTGAATGCTTTCTACATTGGCCATTAATCTTCTGAATGAATAGGTCCCTGTGCAGAAGAATTAGTATGTGCCCAGTGTATGAAATCAGAAAGAGTTTTTAGCAAGCAACTGTCATTTCATGCCACTTGGCTTCAGAGTTGTAGTGAAGAAGTGAAATATCTGCACAAAGGCATAGATTAAGTAGACATAGTACAATAAAAAGCATTTGTTTATTCTGGGCATTTAGTCTTGCCATTTATTACCCAAAACGCAAGAGTCAGAATACCCAGAGGCAGCTACAATTTGTGTATGAAAGAAGCTTTATCAAGCTGCTGTTGTTAATAACAATGACAGAGAGAGGAAATCTGTTCTCAAAATAAAGAAAATAGTTTGATGCAAGCTATGGAACATGATAACGCTTTTTGAGCCAAAGAAGAGATAGCTATATCTCCGGGGTGAATTTATCTCTGGATGTACTAACATTTCTGAGGGTGTGGACACAGCATATTTATGCTGGTTTAATCTGCCCTTATCTCCTTGTAAGCATGGAGCAGACACACAATGGGGCCGCCCTACACCTGTAGAAGCCATTTCCTTTGGGGTAAAATGATCTCCCAGAAATTCAGACATAATTGCTCTTGAATGCAAGGGTTGGGTGTCCACAGCTGTAGTTAATTTCATCCCTGGGCTTTATGGAGAAAATGACCTGTTTAAAGGAGAACCAGTTGGGGATCTTGTTGGGAAAGGAGGCCTACCCCAAGGTGCTCAACCCAGCCTCTTAAACTGTAGGTAGACCTCTACAGAAAGAAGTAATATATATTCATTACTGAATGAAAAAGCAGATGACACATGTGGTGCACATGTGTCTTCATAGCCTTCAAAGCTCAATGAGGTGGTAAAACCAGCCATCCATGAACCATGAGAGAGAAGAGTTCAGCTCCCAAGCTGTGGCTGGAAATCAAACACCATACAGCATGGGAAGTCAACCAAGCTATGGTCAAGGCACCTTGGTGCCCTCACACTCTTGAGCAAACTGTGTATTCGGGGGAAGTAAAGGCAGTCCTGGGAGTGACACAGTACAAGCAGACCCATTTCTAGTGATTGCACCATGCTTTTTGAGGCTTGGGGAGAGAAAGGGAACATCTCTCTCCAATTGCTGGGGAGAGAGCGCTCCATGGGGGTTTCTCAGGGGGGATCGGTTATAAGTGGGAAAGGGCTTCTAGAACTAAGGGCAGTGTCTCTTAGGGAGGGGAGGGAGGCTGAATTGGAAGGCAAAGAGTTAAATGG
>NW_017728998.1:7019350-7029748 GCF_001723915.1 Gavialis gangeticus | reverse complement strand
AGCCATAATTTCCAAAAAGAGATGCAAAAGGAACAATAAGGGCAAAGTGGAACTGAAAACACACATTTTGTTGGCACGGAGTCTTATGGATGAGGATGAAAGTTTTGGCGTAACATGAATGCAATATGTGTAACAGCAGGAGGAACCAGGGGCAGTCTGCAGAGCTGTGCTGAATGTTAATTTGGACTGCAACTCCCAGAAACCCCCAGGGCCTGGGGGCCAAGGGAAAAAAAGGAGACAAAGCTTGAGGCTGGAGTAAGGGGCAGAGAGCAGCGTGCAGGTGGAATCTGGTCAGGCCTACACAGAGGAGTGCAAAGTGGAGCTGGAGATCTCACTGGCTTGGTCAGCCAGGACTGTGGACTGAAGGAGCTGAACTCAGACTTGGGGACAGTGGCAGCCTGATGTTTTAGTGCTCTAGGGACTAAAGGCTTGTTTGGGGACACCTCCAGAGGTGTGGGGTGGAATTACGTTTAGTGAACGTTACCACACTGTTGATGTTGCTTAAACGTTTTTATCTGGCCCCTCCCTGTTGGCTTGTGACGCTAACTCCTATGATTTTCTACATAAACATGGGAACTCCCCCTTGCTTCTTGTGCCACTTTCTGTGGCTGCAGGGTTTGCACAAATTGGTGCCAGAAGTGGGATTCGGAAGGCTCTCCCACAAGTGCGGCAAATGGGGATTGGTGGTCACAGGCTATAAGGAACAAGGCAAACTGCTACAGCATATAGGTTTTTGTTTGTGTGAGCATTTGAGGAAGGGTAGCCTCAGTGGGAGGGAAAAACAAATGCACCCCATCTAGTGTCTCAAAGCCTATATTCAATCCAGCATCCTAAAGAGGGGAGCAACAAGACTAGGGTGACTGGTATGAGCAACTTGAAATGGCAGCTGAATTAAATGCGTGGAATGAGAATACCAAGCTAAAATCCCTAAGGTCACAGCCGTGGCTATTTCTGCAGCTGTAGTGGTTGGCTGGCCCCTCCCTTGGTCTACACTAAATTTGGGGGGTGCCTAGGGTGGTGGGGTGGGATGGCTCCAACTGGGCCTCAATTTCTCCCCTTCCTTGGCTGCTTCTGCAGCTGCTCTGACCAGCAGGAGCCTCTGGCAAGGCTGGAGTTGCACTTGCATGGTTGGTAAGGGGCCCCTTCACTGAGGGGAGTGGGAATAGGGTTGGCTTCTATATGCTTTTCTTGTTACAGACACCCGTCATCACTGCACATCCAGAATCGTTGTGTTTTACCTAAGCTACAAGCCTCATCTTCAAACTCTGGTGCTTCAAGATTGGTGCCAGTGATTTGTTGCTGTAAGTTCTTAGGTGCAGTTTGATGGGCATAAAGCCAGTATTTATCTGCCTAAATATTTAATTAGATGCCTAATCCTAAGCAATCGAGTTTGCAAACAGGACGGTGTAGGATCACCCAGGGTAACGGTCCCAAGTCCAGTTGCTCAGTGTCGCCCCTTGTCAGGCACACGGACTCATGCATCCCATGGTCTATAAATGCACGTCGTGTCTATCGGAGCATGTCATTTCCAAATCAACCCCAGTACTTACTGGGCTCATGCTTCCCTAGAGGCCATGTCTTCCCCTATTGTAAAGGAGCCTGGGAAAGCTAAAGTTTTAACTGTTTCAATTGAAGCACCCATTGGTTTGTCAGGTTTTGAACAATAATTCCCGGGTGGAAACAGCTCTATGTTCAGAGTTACCAGCCTAGAGAGCCCAAATTGGAGAGCGGTGCATCTACCTGTGTAGGGGAAGCACACCGCGGGAGTGCTTATTACCTTGGGAAGTTTGGGGGAGCTGGTGGCTGCAAGCTGTCCAGCCTGCTCTTCCAAGACCTTATCCCCCCCGCCACCCTCCTCCCGCAGCTGTCATTTGATCCCCTGCCTCGGCTTTGAAAGGAGCTCTCTGAGGAAGCCAGATGTTGCCAACAAAAGTCTAAAAATAATCTTCCCATCTCTCAGCCCAGCAGCACATGTGCTCTGTGTGAACACGAGATTGGAGAGCTGCGTCTAACTTGGAGCGATTAAGTTCAACCACCGCTCCTGGCTCTGGCTTGGGAGCTCCAAACCCTTTCGATATTTCCCTCCCCGCCCAGAAGCCTCGCAGCAAAGAGCAGCTCACTCCAGCCATCTGCCCTCTCCCTCCCTCCCAGGACTCGGACTCGCCTGGATCCTTGAAAGCTCAGCTCCCTGTTTTATCTCTCCTTAGGAAGATGGATGCCAGCAGCCAGAAGCTGGTGCCTGAGCCGCACGTCTGTAGCAAGATCTTTGCCACAGCCTTGTGCATCGTAATCTTGCTCCCAGATTCAGGCTTTACAAAGAATCTCTGGAAACGCGCTCTCCATCTCAAACTGACAGAGAAGTATGATGTGAGTACCCGGCTGCGGTGGGGAGGGGAGCGCTGCATGTGAACTCATGGGAGGCACTGGGAATAGCACATTTTCGTGTGCCCAGTGTGTAAAACCTCGGCCTTTCTCTCTTGGGCGGGCTTCCTCCAGCTTCTTACCCCCTCCTGGTCGCAGGGTCAGGGTCTTGGGGGACGTCGCGAAACTCCTTTTGGAAAGGAAAAGAAGCTGAATAAACTTGTTTCCGCTGAAAGATTTGTAAAAATATCACTTGCCATTAGGGATATAGAAGAACTACTGTTATGGACCTACCCAACGAGCTCCCACAGCTCGGGGGCTTGGTTATTGTTGTTATATAATGAGCAGAATTGGAACGCTTCAAACGGCTCCGTTTGTGCTTTAGAAAAACTTTTCAGAAACAGGGTCTGAAGGTACTGTAAACTTATTCACAGTATTCCTGCAGGCAGCCGGTTCTGCAGACATCTACCGTTTAATTATATATGAAAAGTATATTTATGTATAGGTTAAAATGTATATTTAATTATACGTGTTAATAATTTAACTCCAAACAGTACCTGTAGTATTAACCATCCTAGGAGTCCCATGCTTGCAGAAAAACTTATTTTTAGTGGTTACACTGTCTGTAAATTATAGTCTATCTGGCTGGTTATTTAAAGGAAATGGTGATAAATCACGTTGAACTCCATTTTTATCTGTTGATAAGGAATAAATTCAACTTCACATAACTAGGATTGTTTTCCCCCTACAACTTGGTGTTACAATAGCAGCAACCTAAGCAGCCCCCCTGCATGTCCAGAGGCTGCGGACGGGGGAGAAGGGAAACCCAAACGGACAGAATAGGAAAGCGATTGCAGGTGGCAATACTCATGCAATGAGATGAGAAGTGCCAGCATATGCTCTCAAAAGTCAAGGGATGCAGTTCAGTGCTCAGAGCAGGGGGGCTGACATGCTGTGACCTTGGTTAAGCTGTTTCATCTCCTGGTGACTCACTTTACCCAAGATGCAAAATGGGGATCATCTATACCGCATTTCACTAAATTCACAACAGGTATTTCAAAGTGGAGTGCTGGGCTCCACACGTAACAGGAACTAGAGGGTGAGAAAGCGGCTGCTATGCCTTAAGTGGCTCACAAAAGAAACCGTCCTCCGCTCTGTCTTCTCTTTCCTGTTCCTTGGCAGTAGCCATGCCAGGCAGCCATCCCAGGCTCCTGGCAGGCGTTCATTAATGCTGCTTGCTGGCGCCTGCTCCTGGCCCACAGGCCGGCAGCTGGCACCAGCCCCACTGTTCTCATCAAGCCATCAGAGCTGAGCACTAACCAGAAAAGTGCAGGAGACTTCCTGCAACACCCTGCTAAGTTGAGCTCAAATTTCTCTTGCCCAGCAATGGAGTTGCAGTGGAGGTGAAAGATGATTCTGTGCTTAACGAGTGGGTTGCACGGTGGTATCCACCCCCCAGACCGGAATCTTGTAGATCTGGTTAGCAGGAAAGCAGAAATGGGAACTGAAGAGGCAGAGAGCTGATGTTTGCACAGAAGAGGTGGGGAAGGGTGGGACTAAGAATATGTGTGATGTTTCAGGTGTTCTTGTTCTCGGGCCAAAAGACTCTTCTAAGCACGTCTGTGGAAGCAAAAAAAAAAAAAATCGATAACATTTTTATGCAAAAGAATTTACAGGATAAAAAAGCTGTGATGTGGCTTTGGGGTGGGGGAGACAATAAAATAGCCCCTTTAAAAAGTTCAGCTCAGCCTTGTCTCTTTAATAGCTTGTAATTGCCACTTGCTCTTGCCTCTCAAATAGTTTCCTGCCAAACTCACGTGGCATCCACTTTTTTATGCAGAAGTCTGCCTGTGCCCATGAGCATAAGACTCCTTTTACCTGTGCACCCAGCCCTTGCCTCTAAACATACAAGGAGGTGTTTGAGCCCAGAGGCCGGTTTCAGATTCCTTGCTGCAGTCAGAACCAGGGCCACGAAAACATCAGGCAGGATATTAGACCTGGGGAAGCAACTCTGACATGCTCAGGAGTAGACTGACTTTCTCCCAGTGCCGGGTGATTTGTGCAGTGTGGTGCACCCACCTGACAGTCAGAGACAGGAGAGGGTAACAGGAGGGCTAGGGACAGACATTACATGTAAACTGGTTCAAGTGATCAGAAACTGGTTAAAACCTGTAACAGAACAGACATTCAGTGCACATAAACCAGTTTGAAAATGGCTGAAACCGGTTTGAGATAAACCTGGCTGAATGTAGTATCAGACTTAGCTGATTTGGGTCAAACCAGTTTATGCAATGTCTGTCCCAGACCCCTTCCTGGTTGAAGTTAAATCAGAGTTCCCAGCATGCTCTCTGGGCTGGGCAGAGAGCTGTGCTGGCTCCTCCCCTCTGCTCCATGGATGCAGCTCCAGCAGAGACTTGCAGGTACAGTGGGGTCTGTCTGCCTTCCCCCTACCTCCCCTCACCACTCGCTGCTCAAGCAGGGATGGCTCCCACCCTCCTACAGCATGGACTGTAGCCAGCATGTGGTGTGCTAGCTAATGCTGAGATGTCTGTGTAAGGCAAACAGGACAAAGGCAGACAGGACAGTTTCCACTTAGGGCTTTTTGGAGCTAATCAACAGGTAGGTGGTAATGTCCCTCCTTGGAATGTTCCCTTCCTTGGAAAAAGTTGTTTAAGAAGAGCTTGAACTAATGAGAGAGGCTTTGTTTTCTGATGGGGTGTGAAATGGTGATAACAGAGCTGATAAATGCTCTGTTATCAAGAAGGGGTAGGGAACCCCTCCCTAATTAAAGCATCCTGCCAGGGCCTGGTCACCCCCTGCTCAGCCCTGTGAAAGGGATGGGAGGGCTGCTCTAGCAGCCCTGGTTTCTAGCCTGAGCCACTGCAGGCATGTGCCTGCATTTCCTCCGTCCAGAGAGAATGTCTTTACAGTTACAAACAGGTTCAGCCTAGCCAGGTTAGACTAACCTGCAAAGATTGAATCAATTCAGGCTCAGGTTTTTGAATGTCTGTCCCTAGCCGAGAAGCCTGCAAAATTCCCGGCTTTCATTTCATGAACAGTTTGGAGCAAAAGCACCCTGACGTCTCAAAGATGCCTAGTTATTTGTCAGTGTGACATTAGCCTCCTCTTAGCTGTCTCACAATCCCTCCATGGATTCCAGTGTCCTTTTGTCAACATTTTGCAATATGGACCAAGAAAAGTGTTTGGCTTACCAAATGTCTCATTGCACTCCTGGAAAAATTAATGATTACTATTATGTCTAAGATGTTTCAGAGCTTTAATTCCCATTAGCTGTTCCTTCCCCTCTCTCAAAATAGCGGCTCAACTTAAACTATAAAGCAGTTGGTACCAGAGATCGAAAAGCAGTAAAACGGGGAATTAGAACTTGCTGTTCAGCTCTCTTGTTCTGTAATGGCACAAAGCCTGTTCGCTCAGGGATACATCATCGTCCTTCAACCTGCGGTTCTTCAAAGGGCTGTTTTTCCTGCCTGCAGTTAATCCAGGAGCTACTGATCTGGCAAACTCATCTGGATTTACTCAGACTGAGAAAAAATTATCTATAGCAGATGAATGTGGCGTAGAAGATGCGGCCTAAGATATTTCCATAAATTCCTAAATCATAAAGCCGGAAGAGACCATTCTGATCACCCTGTCTCTTCTGTGTCTATTAAAGCTCTTATGTCTTCCTGAATTAATTCCTGTGTGAACTTCAGAGCATCTTTTAGAAAAGCATCCTGTCTTGATTTAAAGATTTTCAGCAATGGAGAACTTGACACTGTCTTAGACAAGTTGACTTAAATTCCCTCTTTATTAAAAATGTTTATCTTATTTCTGGGCTCAATTTTATCCAGCATCATCTTCTGGCCCCTGGATCTTGTTATACCTTTTCCTGCTAGACAGAAGAGCCCTCTCTTATCCAATTTCTGTTCACCATGCAGGTGCTTATAGAGCATGATTGAATCACCCCTGACCTTGTCTTTGACAGCCAGCTGTATTTTGCCCATGGAGGCTTCCACCATAAGTCCTGATTTTCAATCTTTTAATTATTCTCTTGACTCTTCTAGGAATGCTCTCCAATGCATCAACATTCTTCTTGAATATGGACATCATAACCAAATATGGTTTTCCAAGAGCAAGCTCATCCACGACCACCATAGCCTTTGTACTCCCACTCAATATTGCCTTGCATGTTCAAGGATGCCGTTAATCCTTCTGGCCACTGTGTCACACCAGGAGCTTGAGTTCATCTGAGCATCCCTCAGATCTAGATTGTCCCATCTCAGTCTGGCTGGGATGTTAAATCAGGGATGACCCTGCCTTGAGCAGGAGGCTGGACCAAATGCCCTTGTGAGGTCCCTTCCAGCCCTGATTTTCTATGATCCTATGATCTTTGATCTTTAATGATATATTTTCTTCTAAATATGAGATAGGATAGGACCAATAACCCTATCCTCCAGTTTCCCATGTGTAGACATATTGTCTCCTAGAATCCACAGTGGCCGGAAGGATTAATGGAAAGGGCCTGAAGCATCACCTGGTCCAACCCCCATAGTCCTTATTGTTTCTCTGAACAAAGTTTTTTTGTTGTTTCAGAGGAAAAGATGGCTTGGGGCCACTGGCTGAACAAATCATACCATTCTCACTGCTTCCATTGAAGTCAATGGCAACACTCCAGCTGACTCGAGGACCAGACTTGGTTGAGCCCTGCACACTGCTTCACTAAGGCCAACATCTAGAGTTATGGGAGGAAGCACTAACCATTGAAGAGTCATACAGGCAGACTGGGTGTCAACCAGTGCAGCCCCATTGACTTCAGTGGTACACAGATTTGTACCAGATGAGAATGTAGCCCGAAATCTCTGTCAATGAGAACCTTATTAGAAAGCTCTCTCATGGGAGTAATATTATGCTGTAATATCCTTGTTTAGGGTAGAAACCTACTTAGAATTCAAGTTACCGAAATTGTGCTTAGAGACAAACCAGATGAGAAAAATATAAGGGCTATATGGAATTTTTATTAGGCAGGTCACGTCCCTCATTTGTTATTGGAAGGAGATGGGATTTAGTGAACACTTTAAAATAAAGAGACTTCATTCAGATATGTCTTTGTCAGGCTGCTCTTGGCTTTCTGTGTTCCTCAGATGAAATCCTCATTCGTTCTGTCTCAGCTAGTTCCTGGCTGTCTTTAATGCAGAAATTTCTATTAATGTGTTCATAAGTCTTCTGGGAAACAGAATTTTGCCTCCTGGATTGAAAAAAATATCCTCAAATGCAGAAATTTTAAGACTTGCCAGGGTCTGTAAAACTTAAAAATCCAAGTCATGCTGCAAGTCAAAATATAAATCCTAGGAGAGCTTTTAAGTAGGCCATCATGAAATCCATAATCTGAAATGGCAACCACTGCAGAGTTAGTAAAAAAATGGAGACTTGTTTTATTTGCTATTTTTCTTCAGAATCCTCTGAAGCATTGGCAGCATATCTATTGCATAAAAGTTTCATAAACCATAGTCTACTGAAGTAAATGTTTCAAGAGATCGATTCAGAGCAATAGGAGAACTAAAAAAAAAACAGCGGGAAAGGTCAAGTAGAAAGAAAGTCACTTTGGGAATTGTTGGCCTCAGAGCTCACACTGTTCCAAAAAGAAAACTGCGTTCATTACAGTGACCTGTTCATTGTGAATCTTTCATTTCCAGTGAATGAAATGTCAGTGAATCAGTCACGGTCATTTGCTTAATGTCACAATTTGTAGTATTCGCCAGAGTTTGGGTCAACACATTTCAGTCTATACCAGTCAATACTATGACTGGTATAGGTTGAATAACATTTTAAATAAAAAAACAAATAAGAAACTTAATATACAAATGCCAAAATGAATAAACATCCTCATTAACATTTGTGAAACCTTTGAGATTCCCAAACAATTTCAGTGATATCCACTGTTTACCCCAAAGCACATGAATTGTCAAGAGCCCTGGTCCAAGAAATGAAAATAGCTTATGAATGGAAAAAAACAACTCATTTTAAAATGAAAAAATATATATACATTTGATTTTTTTTGGATTTTGAAATTCATAACTTCCTAATTGGGGAATTCTGAACAACTCTCATCTCTGGTTACAAAATGGATTAGGGGTGGGGGGAATATGTGTATATTTTCATTTAAAAATATATTTTTAAAAAACATTTTGAAAATAGTCAACCATAAATTGAAATGAGCTTTACTAATTATTAATAATATGACCTATAATATGACTTAAAGGGGAATTGAGTAGTGCAGTGTTCCATGGGTAAGTGCTAGTCCAAAATATGGCACTGTTACTAGTCAGCACATGAGAACCTGCCTGAGTATGAATGGAGCTTGATGCTTCATCCATGGAAATACTTCAGACTGAATCTTTTCCCTTCACCATTCATCCAGTTAAAAAAAAGCAAACCATATTCTGGATTTCTCCTCCCACACTCCCTGATTTACAAGTTCAAATTGTCTATCTATTTATATTTATTGTTGCTGAGTTTGCCTTGAAATTCCGGGGTAATTAAATTAAATGCAATTCAATCGGTGGACAATTGGACACATGAGAGAGTACGGGTTTTTTTTCTTGCTGTAATACAAATGAATAAGATTGGCTTTAATAAAGGAACAAAGACTATATCGTTGTAACTATACATTATGGGTGGCCCATTGCAAAGACAATGGAAGCACATCTATCGCAGCAGCATTACAAATAAATATCATTATCGCTTATGTCAAAGTGTGCTCATTTTGTACAATTAACCATTCTAACTGCTGAGGGAAACCATGTATTTTGTCCTGAATACATTTTAAAATAACTTCACTCATTTGTAACAATACGGACACAGTGTAGAAGAAGCTAATTCCAACATTAATTGACCTAGTTATTTGCATCTTGCAAATAATTCAATTGTTGCAAACTGAGGCCATCTACTGGAATCTAAAAGAACTGCAGCAAAGCTCCCCAAATTGACTTTTCTTTACATACTGAGTGATAATAATATTTGAATGAAAGGCTCCATAAAAAAAAAAACCTCCCACTTAATCTGTACCCCCTGTCTATATGCTTTGGGTAAGGAGAGGAGAAAGTGAACTGGAAATCTATTTCTACTCCCAGTTGGAAAAAAGAGGCAGTTTCCCATACACCCTCAGGAGGTTAAACTCTTGATAAAGTTCTGTTAGCTGCAGATCACAGGGAATGGTTTATATGCATTAAACCTATGGGTGCATTGAATAATAAAAGCATAGCACTCAGCCTTATACATTTGAGGCAGAAGTTGTAGGTCTTATAGGGGGGCCTTTTGGTATGTCCCCTGAGGACGTGTATTTTGCAAGTGTCTGGTGCAGTGAACTGTATCTCAAAAGCAAATATTTGCTCTGCAGAAGCATTATTGAGTCTCAGGTCAGTGCTGATTTGGAAACATGCAGAGAAGGAGACATCAATGTCACTCTAAGTGTCTCTGTCACCTGGGGATAGAATTTTCCCCAAAGCCTCCTGGAAAATATCCTGGCCGTGGTGGCATTGTGCAGTAGAGAACTTGGCTTTTTGTCACTGATGCACAGATATTACAGGGATGGACACCCTTCTGAGAGTGCACACTGGGTAAAACTCTGTCACTTCAGGACTCTGCCCAGGACTGCAATGAAGCCTGGTGTATGCCCACTTGGCATGCACTGCCTCTGGAAACCAACGTGATGTAACCCCAGCTTTCCCGAGAGAGTTCATTAGCACATGCAATGAGACTGAGGTGCAGTATATAGACAATGGGCCCAATTCTCCCCGGCACTTAGGTTGCTTTGTACTGTATTGCTGGCATAAAATGGCTCGAAGGCTGGCATAGCTAGCCACAGAACAACTGCTTCAGTAACAGAGCCAACCCTTATTACTCCAAGCCATAGAGTAGCTAACCTTATTGGCATAACCTCTCTAGAGCAACCCAATAGCAAATTTTCTCTATGAGGAAAATGTATGTGGTCAGGGAAAGGACACGGCTGGACTTTCCTTCATTGTCCACTTCCCCAAG
>NW_017728998.1:6984469-7014350 GCF_001723915.1 Gavialis gangeticus | reverse complement strand
TGCTGGCATAAAATGGCTCGAAGGCTGGCATAGCTAGCCACAGAACAACTGCTTCAGTAACAGAGCCAACCCTTATTACTCCAAGCCATAGAGTAGCTAACCTTATTGGCATAACCTCTCTAGAGCAACCCAATAGCAAATTTTCTCTATGAGGAAAATGTATGTGGTCAGGGAAAGGACACGGCTGGACTTTCCTTCATTGTCCACTTCCCCAGTTGACGCCTTACAGTACGTAGCAGCTATTACATGAAAGAGCTACACTCAGGTTGCTCTAACAGCCCATGGATCTGGACCAAGACACCAACAGCAGAAGGCTGAAAGTTTTCAAGAAAGGTTTCATTCCAGTTTGGTGTGTATGTATGAGCATACCCATCATTCTGGGGTTGTACTGTATGCTCCTCCGCTAGAGCCTGAGCGAGGATTTGAGCCAACATATTTGGACTCAGGGAAAACCTTTTCTCCTTTCTGGTGGGAACCACAGCTCTTCAACTGCTTTGGGGATCCAAGGGGACAGCTGGTGCCAAATAAAATGGCGCCCCACAAAAGCTGAGGGCTACAAGTCTATCTGTATAGCTGTGTAGCGATAGGTGTGATCATTGGACCCAGAGCCATGATTATTGCCACTATACTGAGCCACTCACAAGGGGAGTGACAAAGCTGAGGCTGAAGGAGCATCAGCAAAATAAAAAATAAAAAATGGGGAGATTCCTCCCATCCTTTACAAATTCTGTTCCTCCTGCTCCTGGCTTCCTGTAGGAGGTAGAGGGGAGAAGGAAGGAGGTGTTTCCCAGGCTGAATGTACCATGGGGTTTGTAACAGGTTTCTCTCCCCAGCACCATCTTCCCTGTTAATCTGCGCCTTACATAGGGCGCCCTTGGAGTTCCCTTTAAGGTTCTTATGTCCAGCTCTCTACTCGTCTGCCACGTCTTGATGGAAACTATTATGCTGATGTTCTTGTAAGTGGGAGACTGCCTATTATATTTTGTATGTTGGGGTCTTTCACCTCCACAGGGCTTGACTCCAGTCTTTCTCTAGCTAGGCCTCCCCGTCTACACCCTCCAAACAGGGTTTGACTATGGGGCTCTAGCCTTTTGTTGTCTTGAGGCTAGTGGCCCTTTTTTCTGCTCCAATCTGGAGCCCAGCCTCCCTGGCCTAGAGGCCTGGCCACTGGCCCCACAGCCAAGGGGATGTAAGCGTCTCAGTCCAAACAAAAAAAAAAAAAGAAATTGCACCTCAGGTGCACCAGACCACCCTGATGTTTTAAGATCGTGCCCTCTGGTGCCAGGGTCAGTGCACCCCAAAATCCCATGCCCACACTGGTGCTGGGGCCTATGTACCCCCAACACTGTGCCTTCTCTGGTGCTAGGGTCAATGAACCCCAAATCCTGTGCCCACACTGGTTGGTGGGGTTCCAGGGAGGACTTCTCCTTCCCCAAATAGCCTCAGCCAAACCACCAGTGTTATTCAGTAACAAAAAGAAATATGAACAGTCCTGTCCATCGCCCCATCTATTGCAAGTTACAATGTGTTTGGTGTTGACCACACACTCTCCTTATGCCAAATCTTTGTTCTCCCTTTTTCTCTTCTGCAAGGATTATGAGTACCCTCTTCATTCTCACAGTGCCCACTACCAGAAGAATGACCGCTGCCCCCCGCCCCCCCAGACTTTGCCGGACCAAGCATGCGAAGTGCCCAGCTGCCGCTCAGATTCAGAGTGTGAAAGACACAAGCGCTGCTGTTACAACGGATGCATCTACGCATGCTTAGAATCGGTGCAACCCCCTCCAGGTACAGCAGCCTGCATGATCCAACTGCATCAGATAGAAATGTTTGCATTTTTGACAAGAGGCAAATAAAATAGGTCCAGCATAATTGCAGGCAGTAGAAAGTAGATAAGCCTACCTTAAGTTTAGGGGGAGGAGTGGGGGTCTGAGACTATGCCTCCAAAGGAAACAAAAGTTACGACCTTTGTGATGCTATGAGGCAGGTCTTCTTGATGGGAGCTGCTGCTCCTAGAGGCAATCTGAACAAGGGCAGATCTTATTGAAACAAACCCAGTTAAATCCTTCCAAGAGGTGCTGCCTGATCAGGAGCAGGGCCAGACACGGGCGTGGGGCAGACTGGGCAGCCGCCCGGGGCCCAGACAGAAAGTGGGCCTGAAAATGGTATTTTTTATTATTATTATTATTATTATTTTCATTCTCTCTGGCAAAGGGGGGCCTAATATTAAAAGTTTGCTTGGGGCTGCCAGGGGTCTAGGTACAGTACTGATCGGGGTGGGGGAAATCAGTTTTGTAAAACTAACTGTGTGTCCAATGATTGCTCATCCTTGATACTGTGCTTTTTTAAAAATAGTTTTAGACTGGTTGGTGCAACCCAAGCCACGCTGGCTGGGAGGAAATGGTTGGTTGTTAGATGGACCAGAGGAAGTGTTACAAGGTACGGTTTGTGTCACTCTTGGCATTTTAATCACCTGTGTAATATTGGTTATTGGATACTGTTGTACAAAGGACTGTGGTTTGGAAAACATGCAAGTTAGCTATAGAGCAGATCAGAGAAAGGTCCAACAAAACAGATCTTCAAAAAATGCCAATTTGGCAAAATGGAAATATTCTGTGGAAATATATTCTTGGTAGACATCCAACAAGTCTCCTCCAAGACCATTTTAGGCTGGGCATGAGGAAAAACTTCTTTACTGTCCAAGCCCCCACGGCCTGGAATAGACTCCCCCAGAGATGGTGCAAGCAACTACTCCAGACTCTTTTAAGAAGTGTTTGGACTCATATCTTGCTGGGATCCTTTGACCCCAGCTGACTTCCTGCCCCTGGGGCAGGGGGCCGGACCCAATGATCTTCCGAGGTCCCTTCCAGTCCTAATGTCTATGAAATCCATGACATAGGCAGGTTTCCTACTCGTTCATCTGACAGGCTGCTGGAGAGGCTGGCATCCATGGTTCATGGGACTGGGAGGAACCTGGAGTCCCAGAGACTCTGGGAGTGCTCTTGACTTCCCTGCAGCTAGTCAGGCTCATATGAATTTGGGGGCTCAGCTACAGATAAGCCAAAGCATGGGCTCCATCGGTCAAATTTTGTTTAGAAATTTTCAAAACAAAACATTTCGAAAGGAGGGAGGAAAAAAAATCAGGCTTTCCCCTGGGAACTGATAATCCAGCTTTCAACCAACCCTAGTGAGATGCAGCTCAGTGTTGATCAATCATCCCTTCCCAAAGCAGTTTTGGAGAGGCTGCGGTCTCAGTTCAGCACCTCAAGTTTCTCTGTAACACCACTTCATCTGCACTGAGTAACAAAGGCAATCAATCAGTGTTAGCCTGGAAAGAGACTTCCCGTAAATTAATTGTCCATTAAATGATCTTCAGCCAATCTTTTAGACCTTGGGGTTTCAGACATTCAGATTCTGGCCTCAATGTTAGTCGCCCATGTGATTTTGTGTTTCCCAGGCATGCGTGATTGACCGTAGAAAGCAGGTTTATATGGAGAAATGCAGGCCTGAAGTCTTCCAGGAAGGCTCCTAACCCTGCTGTACTTTTCAAGTGGATGCAGTGAGCCTACAATGACCTGCTTTTTGGGTTGAATGAGCTAGTCAACAGTTCTTGAAGGACTTGGAAAACCTGACTTGGGGTTCAAGCTAATTACTCTATGCTAGAGGCAAAGGTGAGGCATAGTTTTGGGGGAATTTTCTCTCTCCTTTGCCTTTTGTGGGGTTCTTTCACCTTGCCCTGAAGCATCTGGTGCTGGCCACTGTCAGAGGCAAGAGGCTCCAGGGATGTGTCAAAGCCATTCTCTGCCAACCTCTCTGTATGTGTTCAGGGCTTGGGAAGCACCTTGGGATTACTGGGTGTGAGGGGCTAGAGAAGGACACCACCATGTTACTGTCTGATTCTCCAAGTTAGTACAGTCTAAGTTTATGACTTGGGGGCTTATTTTCCAGCTGAGTCCTGCAGCACTACTGAGGATGGAGATGAGCCTCTGCATTGTCCAACAGGATACGAATGCCACATCATTAATCCTGGCAACACAGCCGAAGGGATTCCCAACAGGGGACAATGTATCAAGCAACGTGGAAATCCTGGTCAGTTCATTAGAAAACATCTTTCTACTCATATTGTAAGGGACTACATTGAGGGACACCTCTGTCCTGAAGTAGAGACTTTCAAAATATCAGGTTAGGTAACGCAGGGTTCCTAGGTTTGCATTTCCTCCATCTTTAATGCCAGTTTTCTCTAGCCACAAATCTGACCTTTCTACCCTCCTCAAGGCTGCTTCTGGAGGCATTACACTTCCAGCCCCAAAAAGGAAAGGCCTCTGCTATGGAGAAGGCTGTACATTATCACCTCTGCCATCCCTCCATTTCTCGTGTCTCAATTGAGTGGGTGCTTCAAGAAACAAGAGTCCTGTGGTCATGATGCTGTTGATCAAGCCATTGATTTGGGCTTAAGATCAGTGGATGGCCAATATGAAAGCAGGGACAGAATTTGAAGCATATGTTTTTATGGCTAGTTTTTGCAGTATGTTTGCTTCATCATCCAAGTACAATACTTGAGACCAAGAGGATGCAAGGAGCAAAATCACTTAATTCGGAAGAAAACGTTAAATGAGAGATTAGATGCTTTAAATTAGAGAGAACTAAACTGAAGCCTTGGAAAAATTTAAAGGACACAGTCAGTACATCACCTCTTCTACATGATCTTTAAGGACCTCTTGGGAGGTGATAGCACTTGTATCCCCATGGAGCTCAAAAGGAAGCAATTGCTTGGCAGTTTTCAGTAACAGTCCCACAACTAACTCCTTATAGCAGCTCTGTTTGTTATTCTGTGTGCAGCACATCGCATTTTGGACTGTGAGCCATATCCTTAGCTGATGTAAATGAGTGTAGCCTAATTAAAATCTTGACTTTAATCTATAGTAACTTACAGCAGCTGTGGAGTCATCCCTGAATGTTTGTTCTACATGGGCATGTCCATGTCCATCCATTTAATTTTTGGCAGGAACACATTTATTCCTTTCTGCATGGGATGGTCAACCTTAACATTAAAGTGATAAAACTACAGCAGAGAATCATGATTGACATCGTTTTCTGCCCTCTGACTATGGGTCCTTGCTTTTGGAGTCAAATACACTAGTGTTTGCCAACAAGGGAGCTCAGAAAGGCTGATTTATTTTCCGAGACATTTTACAACCTGTAAAAGTGTGTGCAGCTTCCGTGAAAGATATGCGCATATACTAGGATACAAATCATCACAGGCTCAAAACATTAGCAGTCTCTATTCTTACTGCATCACAGTAACAGCTGCAGAGACGTCAAACTGGACCCTGTCTATGAAAGAACCTATAGATTTTCTGCTGACTTTCCTTTTGAATGTCCTCCTTAATATTTGTTTTATTTATGTCCTGTGATCCCTGATTATATGTATAATTATATGATCCTGTAATTATGGTGTCCTAGTAATTTCTCTGGAGTTTTTCATGTATAATGTGATCCTGGTAAACAAAAGGAGATCGCTGGTATGAACGCACATACTTTTGGAGCTTCATCCAAGGTTAAAGTTGGAGCAGTTTTGTGTCTTTTCTCAATTATCTACATGGAACAGCTAGAACATAACAGCTGCTGCCCTTTTGAAATGGCTCCAGATATATGTGTGTTCAGATCCCAAGCTCAAACTTGAGTTGCAGAGAAACCTGTTGGCTCAGAAGACCGCTCAAGCCTAGATACCCATTGGACTCATGCGAATAAAGCACATCAGATTTGACAGATAGCAACAAAGAAGGAAGGGATGTTGTTAGCATCATGCTGGGCTGCCTTTGGCCCCCGTCTCCTCCCCCAGCCCAAATGACCAGGTACCAATTTACACCTGAGGCAGCCTTCAGTGATCCATAGCAAGACGCCATAACTAGTCTGCCCCCATGCCTCCGAACCCAGTGATATTGTCTTGAGATGGTAGCGATGTCTTCTTTAATCAACGCCTCCTATTTAAGAAAGTGTGATTCCTTATGACTAATAAAGTTCAGCGTAGATGTTGTAAAGCTCAGACTATCTGGGATAACGGTGGCTGCGTGGATCCACCGGGGGAGCTCCGCAGAGGCCAGTGGACACCAATACTCGGCAGCAGCTACAGATAAGTTGGGGATCAGGGGAAAATCCTAGCCCCAGTGTCATTCACCCATGACGTTCTCAGGCAATGCACTGGGCCAAAGATTTAAGCCATGGGAAATAGTTCAAGAGATATGTTCTCATAATCTATCTTCTTGCTTTCCAGATAGCCGCAACCTAAGGCATAAATACTACAAGGAATATTTTGGTAAGACATCAGCACTGAATCTTTTCTATTGCTGAGCTTTGCATGGGCCAGTTTGTTTAGGAGGCTGTTTATGAAAGGAAGGGGCCAGGCATAATAGGGAGTGATGCTTTAGAGGCTTCTCTGTGGCTGCGTCTACATGAGACGTTTACTGCGCAGTAGCGTCGCAGGGCATGAACCGTGATGTGACACTACGGCGCAGTAGGAATGCACTACTGTGCAATCAGCATCACCAGGAAGCCCTGTGGGGAACTACTGTGCAGTCATGCTGGTTACTGCACCGTCATTTAGTCCTTGAGTGTGCAAGTACTAAATGACTGCGCAGTAGCAACTGCGCCGTCAGCATCTCGTGTAGACACGGCCTGTGAGCCTCAGCCTGTGCTTCTGAGTTCAGGCGTGCAACACACTTCAGATCTAAAACGTAGCTGTCATTTCAGGTCCCAACCTGCCTTGTTACACCAATGCTTCCTAACTGATTTGACATGAATAACCCAGGGCTAGATATGCTCCCCAACTGTGTCACTGGTACAACACTTCCACCAAAGAGCTGCAAACTAACACAGCGCTCATTCAAAATAGAGCTAGAGGTCTTTTTTTTTTTTTTTAAAGGATTCTTCATTAAAAAAAGGCATAATTAATTGTGCCAAGGTTTGTTCTACAGGGAGTAATTCCAATAATGTGGTCGGCTATGTGAAACAGCAGCAGAAGCACTTAGGTTAACCACAGAGATGTCCAAGTAAGTACCATCTAAGTATACGGACAGCTATGTGATACTGAGAGCTATGTGATACTACGTGACTAGTCCAGGGGGGTTTTATGGATGCTCTTCAACTGGCTTTTTAAAGACAGGTAAAGTATGTGCACCTGAGGACTTAAAGTGGTCCTCCTACACAGTGGTGAAATAGATGCACTGGAAGGCTTGGGCTGACAAATGGGAGGTGTCTTTAACCCTCCCAAGGTCAGACTGCATTGCAGAGAGATCTCTGCAAACTACTCCTAGTGCAGTTCATCCAGCTTTCTCCTTTTGGTTCACGTGCACAAAATTAAAGAACCTCTGACATTTGTGGGCTTTCTTTTTCCATTGAGAATACATTTTGAGGATGAAAAATGGCTGCAGAATTAGCGGGGGGGCAGCTATGAGTTTCAAAACATCTTTTAGACAAAGCTTAAACATTTGCATCCAAATAGTGTTGGTTGTTTTTAATTCTACTACATGCGCTCATGTTTTATACAGCACATATTAGGGCCTGGTTTTAACTCACATGTATCTTTCTCAAACCCTGACCCTCTCTACTCTTTATCTTTCAAAATGAGAAGTGACAGCAATAAGGCACCAGTTACAAATACATCAGTTAACGAGTTAAATCTCTTATCACTAAACTTTGGTGGGAGTCGTGGTTGAGATCCTATGGACATGCAGGGGCATGTTCTATGAAAACATCACATCAGTGGTTAAGATTTTAATTGCCTTTTTTGTTTAATTTTTCACACAGTGGGACCTAGGTGATAAGAAGCTTTAAATGAAAGATATACCTAATAGTTGTCGACTACAGGAGAACTCTTGCCCCACATCACCAATGGTGTCCATTCAGCATCTCCCTGATCTCTGCCACTTGTTAACAGAAGAACTGTGCTATGCAAGAAAGACAGTTTCAGTCCCTCAAAAGAAACCACAGCCCTTAGAAGCAGCTCCTCTACAAACGGACCATGCTGTGTTGCACAGATAATCACTCTGAAGCACAGCTAATCACTTTGAAATTCATTTTCAAATCAGAAGAGTACATGCTGGGTGTGTCTACATGAGACTCTTACTGCACATTAGCCTAACGTCACTGCGTAGTTGTGTGTCATGGCAAAAAATGTGCTAATAGCCTACTGCGCAGTATTATTAAGCTAATGCACAGTAAACGTCACTAAATAACCATGCACCAGTGCTACTACAGAATAACTTTCAATACTGAGTGGTTAGTTAGTACTTTATTAAGGAAGTACTAAACTAAATGTGCTGTATCTAAGGTGTATTAATGCATGTGTAGACACGCACACTGTAATGCATATTAAAGGACTGCTTCTGATTTCATTTCCATGGATATCAGCAGTAGCACCGGCCTAAAAATGATGTAGATGAGTTCAGAGCAAGGCTCTAGGTATCTACAGCTTGATTGATTTTTGTGAAGTACGTGCAATGAATACAGGGAATGACCTACATACTGCACATAGGTTGTTTTAACACAGCTCAAAAGTTCTCTTACTTGTAAGGGAAGACTTTGGCCGCTAATTTATCAACAGTGTGCATACCTTGAAGATGTTACTTAATGAAAGTGAACTCTGAAGAATGGATTTCCTCCAGTGAATCACACTAGCATTTTATAATTTAGCATAATAGGTACATGTGTGTTTTTTAACATGAAGTGAGGGGTGTCTGTTATGGTGCTCTGCAGCATACTCTGTTGAGAAGTACAGGCTGTGCCAGCATTTATTCCCCTGAGTCTCAAATCCCTACATGGCGAAGGTGGAAGTAGAAGTACTGAACATTTCATTGCATAGTTTATCACTTCAGAACAGGAGACTGGAAAGGATTCGTGGGTCATTACGTCCAGCCCCCTGCTGTCACTGGGTACCACATTATTTCATTCCTTTTCTAAACCAACAAACAAAAAATCCTGAAAGCTTTCTTTTTCTATTTATAACCAGAACAAGCTAAGAAATGAGCCCAAGCCAGAACCTTGGATCTTAAATCCTCTTGACTTAAGGAAGTCTGAGCCTGGATATAAACTTCAAAGCAGAGGCTATTTCTATGATGAGTTTAAGCAGCTGATTGATTTAAGCACCAAGGACCTGTGGGAAATGCAGATATTGATCCAAAAAACCATTGCCTTTCCTACACCCCTGCGCACAGAATGGTTCACCCAAACATTTTATCACAAAAAGTATTGGAGTGTTTGAGAAACATGAAAGTCTTCCCTTTATTTTTAGGACATGCCAATTTGTGTTGGCAAAATAAGATCTGCAGAACGCAAACTGTGCTGGAGCTTATGTATTGACAGTTATAACAGCCCAATTTGTGGCCACACCAATTGGAGATGCAAATGAATGGGAAAATTAATTGCTGCAGTATGAGTCCCCATCAAATAGGAAGCTACTTAGAGGAAATCAGGTCCTTTGTACTTCCTTCCACAAATCCTTATGTCTGTCTGGGCCCCAGACTTCCTTTCTAGTGATCAATGTTACTAAAACGGAGGGGGCTCTGCAACGGCTTGGTTTCTTTTGGAATAATGCACTCAAACCAACTTCTGACTCTTCATTTTGACTCGTATTCAAAATTAGTGGCTGTGATATTTTCACAAACGTTTTGTCCATGTCCCATGTACATAGATAAATATGGCATGTTATCAGATGAGTGGTTGTTCCATATTGTAATATCCATGCAAATGCATGTCGGTGCTCTCCAAAGTATATAGGTACCAAGCTCAGGGCCTGTATAAACATATGAGACTTTGCATAGAATAATATATGTGACTGAAGCCAACTCAGAGATGAAAGATGCTGATTATTTTTATTTGTAGAGGCACATACCTCAGAGCTATTGCCATACAGAGGAATGAGTTTACAGTTCCTTCTTTTCCTAAACCTCTACATCCATTAGATTGTATTTGCTTGGCTGAGTTTCTGCATTTACCTAAAGTTATTAAAGGCACATTTATGTGCCTATTTTAGGCACATAAGGATATTTCCTCCACTTGTTTTTTCGGACAAAATTCCTTTTCCCAACTTAGCTGCCATTAGATAGATTTGGTATTATAATATCCTGTAGATCCAGTCTAAAAATACTCTGTCGAAGTGCTACTATCTTTTACTATCTCTACTTTTAAAACATGCCTCTGCATTAAAGACAGGGTCCACCAATACCACAAAACACCTCAACCCGTATATCACAGAAATCTTACCGGAGATCCTGATTCTGAATGGTGCTCAGAGAATTGCTTAACGTTTTGTAAAAAAATAATTTTCCATCGAGCTTTCAAATTACAACCAAAAATAATTGAGCAATTCTTTTCATGTAATATTTTTCAGTCAGCTACACAATTGGTCAACAGTTGATTTCTTTTTTTAATTCTTTTTTAAAAAATCAACTGTTGAAAAATGCTGAAAATCCGGTAATAATATTCATGAAACTTTTCACTAGTCTTTTGATTGGCTCTTTAACACTCACTGTGACCACTGATCAAGGAGATGGAAGGTTCTTTGGACCTAGACATTTGCTGTCTTGCTTGTTGAAGGCGTCTAGATCAAGGTCAAGGTCAAGGTCAAGATCAAGCGTCTAGGCCGCCATCTAATCCCAAACAGCATTTAAGCATGTACTTAATTTGAGCAATCTGTTTGCTTGAACTTCAAGTATAAATAAGCATAGATAAGCATAGATTTGAGTTTGCTAGATAGGAGCTGCAGAGCAGAAATTTGATAAATTGACTGTAAAGAAAGAAATCTGACAAAATAATGAACCGTTGAATATTCACTGTGCGCCAAGAGAGAAGTCAGCCTCTCGGTTGGTGCTTTGTTGCTCTTGTAAGGGTTGTGAATTGCCAGCCTCAATGGAAAGCTGTAGAGATCTGTACGAACGCTGGACTTTCAATCATCAAGTTCCTAACGCTTGTACAAATATTGTCGACTGTCCCATACATGTTCCTGATTTCTTATTTCTGCCCAGGAAAAAGTGTTTTTAAGAGCAGCATGACAAAGCTTGATAGGAAATTGGCACTGTTAGCTTTTTGATTGTCTCTTTTTCCCATGCTGTGTTTAGTGCTGTTTTAAAGCATGTCTTGGTGCTACAATACACTTCTCATATAACAGTATGCGCTTGTTAGTGAGGACTGCTTCCAGCTCTCACAGGCTGGGGGTTTGCTGCGAAGATTGATTCAGTGCTAGAAGCCGCGGCGCCTGATCTTTGTGTTTAGAACTGCGCAGATTTACTGTGGTGCTCAATAAAAATACCCACTATATTTTTCAACTCTGTCTCATTTCAAGCTTGTATTTTCTAGATGGACTTGGCTTTCCTTGACGTTAAAATAAAAAGGGCATTTCACATGACTGCCAAACCTTAAGGAAGCTGCAAGATGGAAACTCTAGGAGACTCCAAACTTCTGTTTTGCCAAAGCTCATATAGAAAAAGCACAAGCTTTCCTTATCCATGTCCTCCTCGTGTCCATCCCTATGCACCAAGTGTCCCTTCCTGGACCTTTAGCAGCCAGATGGAAGTTGGATTACCATGGCTTGTTCAGTTCTTGGCTTGTCTGTTGTAGCTGTGGACAGGGGGATGGATCGAACAGTACATCGTTATGATGTAAGTAGCTCTTCTTTGGGAACTGAGACCAATCAACTCACTTTGCTTAAGCCCCCAACCATCCGCTCAGCACGTTTTGGTCACTACTGAAGGCCTTGAGCTCATAGCTCAAGCATGAAAGGACACTTAACGGCCCTCTGATTGAAAGGATGTAGGAGAAGAAGGGCTGATTTATATCTTCCCCTATACGAGCGAAGAGAAGAAATGCTAGTCTGGTTTTCGGTGCTAGTCACCTCAATGGGGATTGGTGTTAGCAACGTGACTGCCTTTACATACTGCTAACCAAGTTGTCTCTAGATACTTGTGCTTGAGCCAGCTCCAGCTCTGGGCCCATCTCCCATCCCCGGTAATGTCTGTGCAATACTTGCTGTAGCTTCTCCAGAGGAAAAGCCATGCGTGCTGTTGCCCTCACCTTTCTGCAACTGTAGGAGGGATACAGGAGAGGGAAGATGCCATTGCTTCAGCCAGTGAGGAGAAAACACTTGTTTCTAATGGTGCTGTCTATAGTTTTGAGGGGGGATATGGGGTCACATGGAATTAGTGCCGTGGACAGTTTTGGTCTAGCTGTAGAGTTATATGTAGACTAACTTCACTCTGCAAAAGCATGGTTAAGCACAAAACCCAGTGCAAGAGAAAGGCTGTGTGCAATGCATGAACAGTCTGAGTATAAAATATAATTCTCTCGGCAGAGTTAAAGTGTGCAGAACTTACTCCAAGAAATGTCCCACTTCTGAATGGTGCCAGGCAACAATTACCACTCCTCTGGCTCTGTTCCTCCATCCTGCCTTTCCTTTTAGTCCCAGCTCAGATCTCTTCCAGAACGAGTCTTCACCTGTGAATGAATATCATGCCATATGCCATGGCATATCCTGCCATAATCAGCACAGGATGGGCAGAGGAAGATTTAAAAGATATATTTCATCCTTAGCTCTATCCCTGGAAGGGGCCATGTGGATTCTTTCCTGAGATGGGAAAAGGGGCTTGTTTAGCTGGCTCAGCTTTGGATGGGGACCTGGTAAAGGACGTTTTATTTTAATAAGGATTGCAGCTTCTACTGTGCTGGGGGAAATCTGATTTGGAAGCCAAGCTAGCAGGCCGGTTCCCACTGGGACAGAGAAGCTGCAAACATCCTTCCTTACCCTCCCATCTATTTCAGCTGTGTTTCTGCAAAGTAAATGGCACTGAAAAACTCCAGAGTTAGCAGTTTCCTCTAGGCCAGGAGGGTTAGAAATTTGCAGGAAAAGGTCTAACAACTGAATCCAACATTTAAAAATGGGCAGTTAAATTACAGCAAAGGAAAAGAGAGGCAGATTCCCAGCTGTTGTAAACCCATGTAGCTCAACTAAAGCAAACAGAGTTAAGCTGATCAGCAGCAACTGGGGAGCTGACTCTTAGAGTTAGCTCTGAGCACTAAATGAATCATCTCCCTTACTGGCACCAATTGAGTAGGGCATCGCTCTTTGACCAAACTCTCCCCTGCTGGCACCTCTGTATTGGGAGCAAAGGCAGATTTTGTGGGCTAACTAAGCCTACTGTGAGCTAACTACTTTCTAGCAGTTGGCAGCTCCTTAGCGAGTGATAACTTTCAAAAAGTTCAGTACAAATAAAACCGTCTATGTGCAAAGAATCTGCTTTTGACAAACCAAGCAAAAGTCAAGACGGAGCTAGAAAGCACCAGCTGGTATCGGCCAAATGGGGAAGAAGAACCACTAGGGAAATGAGAAGGTAATTCAGACATCAAAGGTAGGTTAAAAGAAATATGTCAATGGTCAAGGAGATGGAAGGTTCTTTGGACGTAGATATTTGCTTTTCCAGTGGGTGTCTCTAGTTCGCAGGGGGCTGTGGACACGTGCCAGTGTGCTCCCCTGACTTGCAAGTAACTTGCCGTTATTTATAATTGCTTTTTAATAAAGACTGGTTGACCTCAGCAGCTGAGTCCCTTTTCAGTGCTCCTGGATGATAAAAGGGGAATGTAAGCGTGTACAACAGCACGGTTGCCAAAGAGGCGTTGTCCATTTTGGTAAATTTGAGTGCTATGACTGTAAAGGTCATTATCAGGAGAGTAGTGCTAAAGCAAATATTCAGCTCTCAAGTAGAGAGGCCTCATTCTGAGCACTCCTCTGATTGCAACTAGATTTCTTTTTCCTGCTTCAAGCATCCAAACAGCACATGGAAGGAGAGACGAATGTCACGATGTCAAGACAATCTGTTGGAAGGGAGGCTTCAGAGACCAAGCGTAAGTCTTTGCAGCTACGGTTTGGATATGTTTGTGGATATATTCATGCATGCAGGTCACTTACGTGACACCTTGGGCTGCATTTTTCTAAGGCAGTGATGGTCCGATTGCTATCTATGTTACGACTTTACCGCCTGCAAAAACAAAAGAGGCACAATGAGGTCAAAATGCTCCATGCCCACATCTCCCACTGATCAGAGAGAGGACTTGTGTAGGGGAATTGGTTTTGGAGGGTTGCATAGGAAAATCAATTTTCCATTTAAGAATGGCTGCACTTTCTCTACTGATGAAAGAGAACTAACGGTGGGGCCCGAAGGATGGAGTCAGAGATGATGTCGAATTTTTAACTTGGGGAAATTTTATGAGTGTCATTTTAAGAGAAAAATAGGAAGAAAAGAACAAGCCCTGTTGATTTGAATAGTTCACCTCAGAGGAGAGGGAAGTCAGGTCAAGCATCTTGTTTTTATTAATAGTTTCCTGTTTGTTGCTTCCAACCTGGGCTGCCAAAGTAACAGGTGGAATAGGAAAAGCCATGGCAGGCATGTCTGGGGTGGTTTAGGAATAGTGCATCCTGTATCTGTACAGGGGATTGGACAGTTGTGACTATGGGCAGATCCAGTGGGGACCTCCAGGAGATGCAACTGGACCCTGCTTTGGCTGCGAGGTGCAGTTAATTGAGATCACTTGCTTATCACTACAGCCCTATCAGGGCCTACATTGGCATGGCTCCAGAACCCAGGGGGTGAATGCCACCACCAATTACTTTTCTTCTGCCCCCAAATTCAGTGCATCCCCTTGTATAACAGGCCTATAGAGCTGGGCAGCAAGGTGACAGAATGAAGTCATGAACCCAACCATGATCCTCGTCTTTGCAAGCTAATCGTGGGACAGTACACAGGACTGGACTCTGTGAAGCCTTGGCCATTCGTAGAAGAGATCTTCATTTGCAATTTAAACTCCTGTGTAGAAGCCTTCTCACATTTAGATCTCTAGTCATAACCAGCACAATCTCTATTCTGCATTTGGAACAAGGGGAGAATATCAGCTGCGTATCGTATGAGTAGTGAGTTATAGTCCTGAATGGCAGTAAGTTCATCCGCCTCCAATACACCCTCATTTTCTTCATCAACTAGGTAGGAGGGGATCTTCAGTTTAATGAACTTGAGACCCAATGACCGTGAGGAACTGCATCTTGAAAAGACCCCAGTATGAGCCAGTTTGATCTGGAGGTGATGCTGTGTTACCTAAGGGTTATATAAGCAATGACTTCTCTCCGAGTGGTGTGTCTAAGTGCTCCTGATGCCACTGACAAAACTTATTCACTTGAAAGACCTTCTTCAGGATTTGCACTTGACTGTTCTCTAGTTCTAGCAGCGTAGCTGGTTCCCCTACAGCCACCAGGATAAATAGCATCGTGATTTTTACTACAGGGTTATGTAAGTTCAGCTGCGGATGGGATTTGGTGACCAAGATGCATTGACTAAGCAAAGGTGTGCGCCTCACGGTGATGGCAGCACATATTTCCATGCGTACCTTGATGTCTCTCAATATTAAAATTGTCTTGCTCTGTGTGCTTCTCAGACATTTCCTTCCTTAATACAGCACACTAACTAAAATGTGGTGGAACCTGACCTCAGCCTTCGCTACTTGATTAATGGCCATCTCCTTGAAAGTGGGTGTTATCCTGAAGGGCATGATTCACAGCGACTTGACAAGCTAAATAACTACAGCAAAGACCTTAATAACTACAGCAGAAACCTGTTGCTTTAATGCTAGTGGCTCTGCTTTAGATCACTGACAATGGGTGTGCATCTTATTTTCCTTCTGTGTGTTTACAGTCACTGGGAGGTAATGACATTTATAACCACTCTGCGTGTGTTGGAGAAAAAAAGATTATGATTATGTGTTTAAAATACAGATATTTCTAAAATTATTTTAAAAGACCCTGAAAAGATATCGGATGATAACTGTATAATAGGGATCTCCAACTTCTTAGCAGCCAGGGGCTGTTCTCACCATGTGGACTCCCCTTGGTTAAATCTCTAATGAATATTCTCAGTTAACAGCATTTTTGTTCTGTCTTTATTCAAATGAATCACTGTTAAAATATAATTCAGTCATAGAGGATGTAATTCATAAAAAGGCCCAAAGTGCTGATCTTTAATTAGATACTTTTATTCCATCTCAGAGTCCATTGAACAATGGGATGTAATTCATGAATGAGGCAGCAGATGTTACTATGTTTATCAAGATAAATTTCTTCATTTCTGTGTTCTGGCTGTCTCGGTATTTTCTCAGGCTGTACTTCTTCTGTGCTAGCTACTTTCCTCCCATAGATGATTAAAGAAATGAAAATATCAGGCCACATTTTATATTGGTGTAAATTGGTTACACTTTTTGGATATCAATAGAGTTGCACCTGTTTTACACGGGCATAACATTTGGCTTCTATCTGTTTTTGCCAGGAAAAGAAAGTTCAATAAGGAAGTCTGAAAACGGTTCTTGCTTAATCAAACTTGCCACCACCGTCATCTAAATAAGGAAATGATACTCAGTCAAACTAAGCAAAAACTAGGAATTGAATTCAGGGACAAAAAATGTGCATAACCTAATTATTGCTTCCATAACTTGGACCCCATGGAGATTTGGAAGCCATATTGCAGTAGCTCGTCATGCTAGACAACACACCAAGTCAACCTGTGAGAATAAATAGCCTCTTCTCCAGGTGAAGCTCAAGAAAACCTTCTGACCACTCTTGCTGCCTGAGAACGTTACAGCAGTTCAGGATGATCCCAGGGCAAAGAACTGCTACAGCCACGCTCAGATCAGTGGCAGAGTTTATTTCCTTGCCAAACAGCACCAGCTGTGCCCTATGTAGACTGAGCCAGCTGGCAGTTGTCCAGATCCTTATCTATTCTGCAAAAAGACAGAAACATGCAAAGCAGATATGAGCTTAAGTCAGGATCTCCAAGATAGCGAGGCGCCTAATTCCCATGAATTTTAATGAGAGAAAACCACCTAAACACGTCTGAGGCTCTGAGCTTTGGTTGTTTTGGTGTAACAGTGGCTCTAAGCACATCACAGCCTCTCATCCAACATAAGCCGGATGTGAGCAGCCTGCAAGTTGGCCCATTCCTCTCCAGAGCGGACCCACATCCCAGTGATTCATGAATGTCCTTTGTTTGGCCTATGGTACACACAGGTGAGTTCAGCAATAAAGCACTTCCTCCAAGGAAACCAGACAGGTAAATATTGCACATGAAGTATCCGTACTCCAAGACACGTCCTAATAAAAGCTCCCCAAATGCTCTGTGGATAACTGTTTCACAGCATCCTTCCACTGGAAGTGCAGTTTTCACCACCCCAACCGTCTAGACTGGACCGGGGGCAGATTTGCTTCCGAGACGTTTGTCAAGTCTGTGCTTGAGCGTGGCGCTATGTCCACGAGAACGCACACAACGAAAGCGTCACAATAAAATTCAACCTGGTGGAACCACTGGCCACAGTAAAAATAAAACATGTCGGAGGTGGTCAACCTTGCCACAATAAATCAAAACCTACCATGATAAAAAGAGTCAACATGAATTTTCACGTGTGACTAACCTACCAAAATGGCGATTTTGGGTGCCATTTCATAACGTCTATCTAAAAAATGCACGTCATGTACAAAGACCCTAAAAAACCCCAAAAAGATATGCAATGATAACTGTATGGCTCCTGGAAACATGCCTGCCAGAGGCCCAGTGGTTTTGTATCCTCATGGCAGGGAGTCAGAAATCCTCTGTGGGATCATCTGGCCGCTGGAAGGGCTTGTTAGCCACGACCATGGGAAAGTGCCCGTTTTGATTAAGCTTCTGATTGAAACCAGGCAGGGCATGAGGCTGAGCTCTCAGGCTCCCGGCCCTCAAGTTGCCCATCACCTTCACTGGCTATCCACTGCACTGCCCCAGAACAGGGACGGCACCGGCCGTTTTGGGGCAATCCTGCTGCAGAAAATGCTGCATATCACTCTTTGCTCTGATTTGAAATAATTCCCCTTCCTCTCCCCAGCCACACACAAAAAATGCAGGCTTTCCTGTGGGAGGGTGACGCTGGCTCCTTCACGTCTTCAGAGCCCCCCAAGCTTGAAGCTGCGCTTTAATGCCACCGTTTAGAGGTAAGAGGCAAGTTGCCGAATGTGGGTGTGAATCTCTCTATTTTAACCCCATGACCTAAAAATCGACAGGTCTGGGAGTGTTGTAACTCAGTAACTGTGGTTCCAGTGTTTGGGACTCCACCACAAAGGTGTTCTTTGTAGCAAGGGAAGGATTTCAAAAGGTAAAGTAAAAATAATCTTGCGTGGTATTTATTAGGAGAATAAATATCTTGAGTCTGCGCCACTTTGAACGGCAGGAACTCTGTGTTCTCTTAATCAGCAGGGTAGGAGTTTGTGCTCTCCCCATCTCTCCTGACACGCACGTATTTATTTGAGTGTTTCCAAAGGAAACTTCTTCTCACGTGATTCCCCCACAACTTGGGAGCTCATTGCACAGAGTGGAGCAGCCTCTGCAAAGCAATCCTCCCTTCCTACGTGCCACACTGCTGTAGCGTTTGAAGAGGGGGGGTGGGAATAAAAGAGCCCCAAGTGCACTATCTGTCCTTCAGTGGCTACTGGATCTGGTGTCGAGGTAAAGGTCCCTCTGTTCATTCACAGCCGCCGTTCTTGCTTCAGCACACGCAGAATTCCCTTGGCACTCGGGTGAGACGCAGTGTTTAATAAGTGAAGCAAACCAGGCAGTGCCTGATGCTTTGAACAGCCAAGGTGGGAGTGCGCAGCCTCTCTGGCACCTGTTGTTGGCCAAAGGCGTGGCTTCCCCTGCCAGCATCAGGTAACACCTGCCTCTCCCTTTCTGGAGCTACCAGCCCAGGGCTTGCAAGGGAATTCGAGCCACAGCAGGAACAAGTGATATTGAAGCAGCAGCAGCAGCAGCACCTCTCTCTGCTGCTGCTGCTGCTGATGAGACCCAGCGAAGATGGTAGAAGGATGGTTCTCCAAACTTCTCCAGCAAGGGTCCCTTTTCCGCTTATCCCAGAAATATCAGCCACTTGGGAGTGGGGAGCCAGAAGGAGAGGTAAGGCTTTCCTATGCCTCCTGCCTGCACGGTAGGAAATGTCTGCTGTAATCGGGGACTGAGAAAGACTGTGCCCTACTGGTAGCCCTGCATCTTTCCGGCGTTGCCGTGCTACTCGGTTTTATCCTCGTATGCAAAATGGAGGATGAGATTAATGACATTTCCCTGCCTATAGATGTCTTGCAGAGGGGGGTAGTTCATGTGCACAGAATATTTTCAGAGTACAGAGCATGGGCCTAAGTATTAGCGGTCACCTTCGTAGGAGAGAGGTTAAAATGGACTTTGCTCACTAATGTAGAATTTGCAGCCTGGGCCATGGTAAAGGTCCTTGGGCCATACGGATTTAAACAAGGTGTCGACATGAGTCTAGGAGGACAGTTTCCTGGGCTGTGAGTAAGCACTAACGCTGCCTCTTTTCTAAATGAGCGGTCCCTCCTGGTCAGAGTCCAAGCTGACTGGTGGATGGGATGAGCGATCCAATCCTGCTGCATGGGGGATACTGGAGTATTGTTATTTTTTAACTAACAAAATAAAACCAGAAAAGAATTTCACAGGCCATTTGTCGGTCCTTTTCAAGGATGAGTTTTGGTTTTCTTGAATGATTCCCTAAATTTTTACTTAGGAATATCATTTTTATCCCCTTTTATCTATTTTTTGCTACTGCATGTGATAAGCCGAATAACTGGTTGGTGTGTTTCATATTTTCAGTATTTTCTTTCGGCTTTAGGCACTCTAAGTTCCTTGGGGCTGGGAGATTATTATTTCTATGGGAGCTACTTGTTATACATTTATCCGGCACAAAAAGAGTCAGCTCTCCTTTGGTGCATCTGTAATAGTGTTATTGTAATAGGAATTATAATAATGTGGGCATTTTTGAATAACAATGTGCATGTAGGATCCTGATCCTTTTCTTCCTCAAATAAGGTTTGATAACATTCAAAGGAGTAAGATGAGCCTGATTTCTTCAGCACCTTTACCTTCCAGTAGGTAGTAACATCACCATTAAGTACCATGTGTTCAAGCATAGTAGTAGTAGGCAACTGTTGATCCTTTTGGTTCATGGTGTATGCATGAAAGGTCACCAGGACCATTGACATGTACACCTAGGTAGGAGTGGGGATGAATGAAGGCTGCCCAGACCTTCTATCCCCCCTTAGACAGTATCCAAGTCTAGACATTCAGTGCCTCAGTAGCTGTAGCTATATACACGTCCAGGAATTGAACCCAGGTTTCCCACATGGTGGACAAGGAGTCTACCACTGAACCACAACAGCAGGTCAAATGGTGTACATTGCAGCTAATTCTTTCAATCTGCCCTCATAAATCATTTCCTCCACCCTTCTCTCATGTTCTTCCAATCTGTTGTTGCCTTTCTAATATTGAGTAGGTCAGAACTGCTGGTGATGCTATAATATACAGTCTGATGGTGAGGAAGAGAGGAGTAAAACTGTTCTTACTTTGATCCACTAAGCAATGCTACTGCAGATTACTCAAAATCCCAGTCTAAAAAAGAGAAACTACTCAGGTGCTAAAAATTATACTCTATCTTGCTCTGATGTGTCCCTAGTTAGAAAACTGTAGCAGTGCATTCTTATGGCTTTCCCATTCTTACTACATCATAAGAAATATTTGCTACCTGGACATGGGGCCTTAAATTGCAGGTTAAAGCTTATGCAGAACATGAGGCCATTATTATAATATGACAGTACAATGACCACGTTTTTCGATGTAAGCCTGGGAAAAAAACTGAGAAAATGTGAAATTACAATGGGAAAGCAATTTCCATGCATGTCCACAGAGACCCCATTATGATGCAAATACAGCGTCAGAATAATTTCACTGCAAGTCTGCGGAGACCCAGAGACAACTGAAGAATAATTTCAGTGAGGGCCTACAAAATCATTTAAGTGTACAGCTGAAGGTCTCTCCACAATGCCATTATGGTGTGACATTAACATGTCAAAACCATTTCAAAGATAATCCACAGAGAATCTATTGGGATCCCATTATATTGTGAAAGCACAAATCTTGACATGCCCACAGAAAAAAAAAGGCTATAATTAATTCTACACAGAAGCACAATGAAAATATATTGTATTATTACCACCAATTATTATTATTATTATTACTATTAACTGTCATAAAGCAAAAAAAATCAATAACTGAAGAATAAATTCCTGGTTTCTTATAGTCTGGTAATTGACTCACTATAGATGTTCATTTTGCTTTTTATTTGGAAATATTTTGTTGAAATCAATAGGGAAATGAAAAAAACCCCCACTTCAGATTACATTTTTGTCCTCTAGCCATGATAGCTTTTAAGTTCAGGCTTTGGATCTCTATTCATTTCCTAGTTTTATTATAGATTTCTTATGTCACCTTAAGAAGTCATGTCATTTCTGGGTGCCTCAGTTTTTCCTCATCTTTCAAATTGGTAATAATCATTCTTTATCTGGCTGTTTTATTGAAACTGTAAACTCCTTGGGTAGGGACATTCATTCAAAAAACCTGTGCCAAAATTGATTCAATCTTTGCAGGTTAGTCTAACCTGGCTAGGCTAAACCAATTCGTAACTGTAAAGACATCCCCTCTGGACTGAAAAAATGCAGGCACATGCCTGCAGTGGCTCAGACTAGAAGCCAGGGGGTACTAGAGTAGCCCTCCCTTCCCTTCCACAATGCTGAGCTGGGGGTGGGGGGTATAGGCAGGCCCCAGCCCGATGCTCTGAGTAGGGAGGGGTTCCCCCCACTCCTGACCAGCCCAGAAAGAAGTTGATAAGTCAGTGTTCATCACCCCTACCACAGTGTTTATCACCCCATTAAGAAAACAACAGAGGGACATTACCAGATACCTCTTGATTCTGCCTTTGTCCTGTCTCCCACAGCACAGACCATAGCTAGCATGTGGTCTGCTAGCTAATGCTGTGTGTCTGTGTAAGGTAGAAGGGGTGGGGAAATCCCTGCTTAGAAGGGAGGTGGGGAGCAGAAGCCAGGCAGATGCCTGCAGTCTCTGCTGGAGCTGCAGCCAGGGAGCAGAAGGGAGGGGCCAGCCTTGCTGTGGAGCAGAGATCCCTGCTTAGCCCAGAGAGCATGCCAGGATACTGGAAGAGTCTAACTTAACACCACAAGGGGTCTGGGACAGGCATTGCATAAGCTGGTTTGAGCCAAATCAGTTAAATCTGATACTGCATTCAGCCAGGTTAATCTCAAACTGGCTTCAGCCATTTTCAAACTGGTTTATGTGCACTGAATGTCTGTTCTGTTACAAGCTGAAACCAGTTTCTGATCACTTAAACTGGTTTATGTGTAATGTCTTTCCCTAGCCCTTGAGTCAGAGTTTGTTTCTGATTACGTGTATATGAATGAAAGAACAGGTCATCTGTTGAGATGGAAACCAAGGCCTCTGCTTCCAGAAGCATGAACTGTCACAGCTTGAGCTAATGGCTGACTGTTTTTGACTAGGTTAGTTGTATGAAGCTGATAAACCCGGTCTGCTTCACACAGTCTATAATTGAAAAAGACACACGAGTGCGGTATCATGCACAGATCAGTGTCTCAGCACTATAATGACAAGTCCCAAAACACCACTGCCTTGCCTTGTAGAGACATACCTTTATTTCTTGTGCTGTCCCATGTGGAGACAGAGGACAACCGATCACTCTCTTCTATCACAACGTCCTCTGCATTTGAAAACTGTTATTAAATCCCCCCTCGGGTTTCTTTTACCTAGGCTAAATAATTCCAGTTCTTCCCACTTTTTCTCATGTCATGTTTTCTAGATTTCTAATAATTTTCTTTGCTCTTCTCTGTTTTCTTTCCAATTTGTCCTCATCATTCTTGAAGCGTAATCACAAATGGGACACAATATTCAAAGCAAAACTTCTTCAGTACTGATTCGATGGGAACAATGGCTTCCTCTGACTTGCGTGTGCCATACTTGTTACGCATTCAGTTATCCATTCCAGTATGCTACAGGGTTTTTTTGCAATAATATTACACTTGCCTCATATGCAGCTTGCTCTTCATTATAACTGCCAGGTCCTTTTCTTCAGTATTGCAGCCAGTTGTTCCTTATTTGGCATTTGTGCATTTGATTATTCCTTCCAAGGTACCTATTCTTACTGAATTTCATCCTATTTATTTCAGTTCATTTTTTCCAGTCAAAATCATTTTAAACCCTAATTCCTAACCTCTAAAGTGTCTAGTACCCAACCCCACTTGCTGTCACCTGCAAACTTATTCTCAGTTTCATCTTCCAAGTTATTAATGTTGGTATTTTAAACAGTGCCAAGCCCAGGACAGGCCGCGGATCAAGTCCCACATTGTATCTGCTTCTAGTGAGGCACTGAGCTCTTGATGACTGCCATTAGAGCATGATTATCTAACCAGTTATGTGCCCTGCTGATTTCAATTTGACTACATTTCTTTAGGTTATTAATGAAAATGTCATAGGAGACGGTGTTAAAAGCTTCACTAAAGCCAAGGTATACCACATCTACTGCTCCTTCCTGCACCCACAAAGCCCATTACTTTGTCACAGAAGAAAATAAAGTTGGGTAGCTGTGACTTCTTCTTGATAAGTCACATCAGCTTTTACTTATTAACCTTGTTATTCTCTGTTTACAAATCTATTGTTTGATGGTTGGCTCCAGTATCTTTCCAGTGTCCTTTCACCTTTGAGAGATCTCCTTCTGGACCCTGGGAACAGTAACTGCATGTACTGACGTAGAAGCAGCTTCTTCAAAGCAAAGTATGGTTGTATTTGCCCAGTGATGCAACTGCGCTTAGAGAAGCAGAAAGAAATCTCATAAAGAGATCTCTATCAGATCGCCTTGCTCGTGTTTGACATTCTCTTCACATCTCGAAGTAGGCATGACTCCGCCTTGGTGAGCCCATTCTCTTGACAACCAACTTTCAGCCTGTTTGCTTCATCCCGTTTGTGTATCTCTGCCTGTCTCCGTTTGTAGTTCTCACTGGTGAGCAGTCCTTCCTTTGTTGGGAATAGCCTGACAAATTTTGGGTTTTTGTTGGAAAATGCTAATTCATCAAAACTTTCCTCGAGAATGTCTGTATCTGTTTGCACAAGGATAAAATTTCTTACTGAAACAAGGGAGAGACTGGCCTAGGTTTTCCACATCCCAAGTCAGCCAGCAGACTGTAGAGTCTTTTTCTTTTTGTCAGCCTCTTCCTTTAAACATGTACCATTTTCTACTAATATTCATCAGACCAGGGAATGCAAATTTATACTAGAATTGTGACTATACCCCAACTTGGGGTGGTATGCACATCTAAAAAGGCCTTTCCCTTATTATGTTTTTAGTTCTTAATGGAGGTCCATATAACTATTTATTGCTCCTGTTCTTTACTTTATATTTTTATTACTGAACCATATGTTCATACACCAACAGTGAAGCCTATAATATGTGTCCTTTGAGAAAAAATAAAAGTACCTGGAAGGAAAAGAATGTCATATAGAAGCAGACAGAAAGAGGGGTTGGCACAGCGCACCACACATCAATAGAAAAGCAGAACTTATTTACATAGTCTGTAAAAGTTTGATTCAAAGACTTTATAAAGGAACAATTTAGTTGGCTGACATAGCTGCTCAGGGGTCATCTCGTCCTCGGTCCTTCTGAATTGGCCACCGTGAATAGGAAAGGTGAGACAGGCAGTCACACAAGCCATACTGCTGTAATAATGAACACATTTTGCTTCCTACTCAGGTGCCCATGCCCTTGGCAAATTATACTTTGCTACAAAGGCTTTAACCAAAATACACACGGTTTATCACCAGTGTGGGAGGGAACGGCCAAGAAGCCTTATATGGTTTCCAGCAAGCACGGGGTTAACTTCATTCCTGGGGGCCCCACAGGTTTATAGGATAGAGTAATGAAGCAGGATGGACCCAATTAGGGTATCAGAGAAATTATATAAGCAGCTGTCTTGGGAAGTTATGGTCTTCCTCTCTTGCTGGTGGGTAGATCTTGTCTCTGTATGGGGAGAGGTGTCTTTATGGAAAAAGCCTTAATTTGTGATTGTAGCCTGTTTGAACCAGAGCATCAGTAGAGATGGAGGTTGCTGAGGTTTGGCTGCACAAAGAGAAACACATTTTTCTAGTCTGTAGGGCTTGACTTTAGATGAAGAGAAAAGAAGAAAGAGCATTGGTAGCAAAAGGGAGAGAGCTCTGTAATAGTAACAGTCCAGATGTGTTAGAAGGGCCTGTTCCCACAAACAGGTATGGTGATCATTTTGCACCATTTTGCAAGTTTGCAATGGTGATCATTTTGCATCATTTTGCAGTAAACAGATTAACTTCAAACCATGAGATTTTAAAAATAATATATACTTGGTGATCATTTCCTTTCAGATTTGGAACAATCTGAGCCGGGCTGATCTAGTTTCTACTATGCTGGGGGGAGCTCCTTTTTTTTGAAAATTGAAAGATGAGATTCTGGAGGATTTGCATGACTTTGCGAATTAAGAGCTTTGGGACCAACATCAAATATCGTGAGGCTCCTAATGAAATTGCAAGACTTGGCAACACTCCTTAAAGGAATAGCACAGAAACAGGATTAGTAACAAGGCACGGCAGAGAACAAAACAAAGCAGACCAAGAACCTTGCTGTGGGGAGTCTTATACAGGTTTTTATAGTATTTGCACTTCTGTATACATGGAATTTTTTAAGTATTACCCAGTTGTAATGGTACTGTCTTCCTTAAATACACTCATGAAGGAAATGTGAGAGTTTGAGGGTTGGTTTTGGTTTGCTTCCAAACATGCGCGCTTAAAGGTTCACATTTTTAATAGCTCTTTGTTGGACCAAGTAACCTATATTTCTTTCACATGTGAATAAACTGTATGGTGTCAACAAGCCCAGTTCAGTCAAGAAAGGCAGAGGAACCCAATAAGTTCCCAGAATAAACCAATTTAGTTGAATGGAAAATAAAAGGCCTGTAATACTCCCTTCTGAAAGCTGAGGGTTTGAGGTTCATGGGTCTTACGTAAAGAGAGCCCGGCTTCCTCAACCTATCCTGTCCAGGATGACTAGCCCTTGCTGCAAGTGAGGAATTAGTGTGCCACATGAGGAGCGCTACATCAAAGACTTAAGTAATTCTAGAGTTAAAAGAAGATATAGAGTTGACTAAACTGTGGTATTTGGCCCTTAGCATTAGACTCATACCTTGCAATGCCTTCTGACCTTGTTGAACTATTTTCACTTCCTCCTACCACCCTTCCCCTAAATGACACACTCCTTATGTTTAATTTTGTTGCATCAAGTGTAAAGTTGGTTTTGTGAAGCCACTTGTTCAGCAGTTAACCAGCTGCATAAATAGTAATATGCATTATTGGATTATGGGTGGGATGAGTAATGTTTCCAGTGCACAAGTCCAAGTGGCAGGGAAGAAACCTGCGATGTACTTGAGTTCTGAAGAGGTGAAGCTCTTAAGCATGGGGAGGCACTCAAACAGAACAGGTCCTCACACCCTTCTAGCCATTGCAACTCATGTCAAACACTATGACCACTAAGGCTAGGGACAGACATTCAAAAAGCCTGAGCCTGAATTGATTCAATCTTTGCAGGTTAGTCTAATCTGGCTGGGCTAAATCACTTTGTAACTGTACAGACATCCCCTCTGGACTGAAAACATGCAGTGGCTCAGGCTAGAAGCCAGGAGGGCTAGAGCAGCCCCCCCTTGCTTCCACAGTGCTGAGCTGAGCAGGGCATGGCCAGGACCTCGGCAGGATGCTCTGATTATTCCCCGCCCCTTCCTCAGCTGCCCAGCAGGGCATGTTTATCACCCCTAACTCAGTGTTTATCAATCCACTAAGAAAACAAAGCCTCGTTAGTTCAAGCTCTTCTTAAACAGCTCTTCCAAGGAAGAACCTTAAGCTACCTGTTGATTAGCTCCAAAAAGCCTGTCTGTCTTTGCCCATAGTACGGACCATAGCCAGCATGTGATCTGCTAGCTAATGCTAAGGTGTTTGCATAAGGCAGAGGGGTGGGGGAACAATCCCTGCTTAGCAGGGAGAAGCCAGGCAGATGCTGTGTGCCTACAAGTCTCTGCTGGAGCTTCAGCCATGGAGCAGAGGTGAGGGACCAGCCCTGCTGTGGAGCAGAGAGCCCTGCTCAGTCCAGAGAGCATGCTGGGATGCTGGGGGAGTTTGGTTCATCTTAAATCAGCAAGGGGTCTGGGACAGATATTGCATAAACTGGTTTGACCCAAATCAGTTACGTCTGATACTACTTTCAACCAGGTTTATCTCAAACCGGTTTCAGCCATTTTCAAACTGGTTTATGTGCACTGAATATCTGTTCTGTTCCAGGTTTAAACCAGTTTCTGATCACTTAAACTGGTTTATGTGTAATGCCTGTCCCTAGCCTAACAGAAAAATGGTTAATGTTCACTTCCAGAAAAGTCCTAATAAAAGCAATGGAATTCAGCAATAAATATCCCTTTATAAAAGTACAGATTTTTTTTAAACACATAGCCACTAATTTATATACCAAGAATAATAATTAAAAAATGACTGGATTCTCACATACAGCCCAGTTCCCACATGATTAAAAAGACAGAGCATGTAATTATTTAAAAGAGATCCATCAAATGGGTAGATGCTAGTGCACTCAACTCAAGACACCTGGAGTTTATATACAACTATATTAATCATTGGCTCCGTAACATTGGGCATGTCTTCTGTGCCTCTGCTTCTCCTCCCAGCTTTGATGAGATTTTGTATTATGCAAATTCTTTGAGGTACAAGGGCTGTGTCTGACCATGGGCATATGCAGTGTCTGGTACAATGGTGCCTATAGAAGTTAATGCGACACTACCAATAATTGCTTATGTACCTTAGCTACACCTTGATGGATTCTTAATCAGCTGCAAACTCAGGAAAAAGGTCTGGGATTTGCAGCTCAATAAAAGCACCATCTGCAAAAATATTTGCATGAGAGTAATGTTGTAGCAGGACAGACAAGGCTCCGAGGAAAGGACAAGAATGGCAGGTTCTATGGGGAAAACTGTGGTCCCAAGGCTGAGGAAGATAATGAGGGAAAGAAAGATGTGTCAGGTCAAAGTTATGCCTAGCAGCCCATTAGGACAGAGTGGTTAGGGCACACCAATTACCCTAGTTCATAACCCATGAGGGAGTGACGTAGCTAGCATCACATCCAACAGCTTTGGATTCCCCTGAAGGTGACCAGGTGAGTTGACTATGGGAAGTCTTATATGTAAGTCTAGAATGGGGCTTCATCTCATCATGCCCCTAGAGTCCTTGCATGCCTGAACTGCTTTCCTCCCCCTGCACCCTGGCATGTGTTCAGGTATAGGGCTAAAAACCTAGACACACATATTACTGTTCTTGAACAAAGTGATGTCAGCTATCTGTATAATACTGGATCAGGCGTAGCACTAGAATAGGTGGCAAGTGCATAGTCTCCTGCTACATAGGCACAAAGAGGGGATCTGAAAGTGGTTCGGCCATCCTGAGAAAACGACAGCTGTGTGGATGAGTGCAAGTGTGGTCCAACATGGGGAAACTATAACGTTAACTAGGACAAGGGCAGGGCTAGATCATGCTCGCGTCTCATTTTTACGAGCCCTCCATTAGCAACCAAACAGAAGCCAGCAGGGTGCAAGAATAATAGCAGGAAAGGGACCATGTGGCTTCCCCACAGGCTTTATTCTGCAAGACATTGAGTCTCTACATCTTCTACAGACTTTGCCTTCCTGGGGGGCACTCTGACTAGAGCAGGGCTACAGTTTCTAGCTAAAGGCCCACCACAGTCCAACATGTAGGCAAAACCAAGACCCTCAACACCCTTCTCGGCTACTGCCTAACCCATAGGCAGCTACATTTCTGACAGTAGTGTCCAGGAACCAAACTGGGTGAAGCCCAATGATGACAAGCTACTCAGAGCCTTTTCTCCCACCTCCGTCTTGCCAGGGCTCTGCAAGTAGGCCTACCCCCACCTATCTTCCCTGCCAGACCCAGCCCAGTGCTTTCAACATGCCCCTACCACTGCAACGCTCAAATCTTTGTATGGCCCCATAGCTCCAAATAGCCCCGTGCTCAGCCCGAGTGTTCAGACGATGACTGCAACGGCAAGCGTGACCTCCCGCAATGGCGCTGGTACTCGCAAGCCAAAAATGCAACCGTTCAGCAGCTGTTTCTGTTGAATACTGTAAAGCCCAGTCGTTGGCCCACGTGCATTTAGCTCATCAGCTGCTGTCCAGCTTTAAGGTGGCATTGGGTTAATTCATTGCTCAAGCTGCATCAAGGCAGTGTTGCTTTTCCAAGAGCTGGGTTGATCCAGGTAAATCCAGGCAGAAACCATAGGTAAGGAAACCCAGTTAATTAATCAAGGGACAGAGACGGCTCTGTCTCCGTGACAGCATGAGATTTTTTTTTTCTAGGCTTCCTTGTAACCCTAGAGGTGCTCTTCATTGCATGAAGCACTTCATAATCGCTCTTTCATATCATTCTCTCCCTCTGTAGTAAGGAAGGTCAAGATTTCATGCCACGTCATCCCTTCTGGAAAGGCGGCATGGAAAAGTGAAACCGAAGAGGGGAAGAGGGACAAAAAAGTGTTTTTTAAGCCCCCTTTGCTCTGGGGGAGCTGAGGCTCCTAAGTCCCAACGGCAGAAAACCCCTACAAGTGCCAAGTGCCCCAGTGTGACCAGTTCTGTCTCCTGCCCGCTTGCGAAGCAGCCTGAGCAAATCAGGTCTTGGCTGTTTCTGCCAGCAAAGGGGCTGCAACCCCTTTTGATATCATTAGCTGGCCCTGGGATTGTGCCCTATGGTCTTTTCCTTTTGAAGCGAAGAGTTTTTTTTCTTTGTTTCACAGCAAGCTGTCAGCTGAGAAACCTGATGCATTC
>NW_017728998.1:6966098-6979469 GCF_001723915.1 Gavialis gangeticus | reverse complement strand
CCCCTACAAGTGCCAAGTGCCCCAGTGTGACCAGTTCTGTCTCCTGCCCGCTTGCGAAGCAGCCTGAGCAAATCAGGTCTTGGCTGTTTCTGCCAGCAAAGGGGCTGCAACCCCTTTTGATATCATTAGCTGGCCCTGGGATTGTGCCCTATGGTCTTTTCCTTTTGAAGCGAAGAGTTTTTTTTCTTTGTTTCACAGCAAGCTGTCAGCTGAGAAACCTGATGCATTTCCATTATGATTCTCGGTGGGGTGGGGGAGGTTTTCCCCTCTCCCTTTTACATTGCAGAACATAACCTTTTATAAATAAGGAAAAACTGGTTTTCTGCATGTTTGTCGAGTAAGGCAGTGTTTGCCGAGGAGCTGTGCAGCAGACTGTAAGATACCGGCATGGGAAGGATTCTCTTAGCTCACTAGGAGAGGTGCAAGCACAGCAACCCAGGCCTTGTCTGCTACGAGAGAGCTGCAGGGTTTTCTTAGTAACCTGAACTCTGTTATGCTACTTGCTGATTAACGCTAATAATGACTTCGGCACATCCTTTTCCAAAATCCTCAAGGGCTTGTTGGAAAAATATTCCAAAGCCATAAAACCAAGGCCAACTTCAACCAAGTAAGGTATTCCTCCCTGTTAGAAAGTGCAGGGGGCTTCAAACCCACTGCAAAAGACCTGGACTAGCTAAGGAGAGTGGAGGTCTGTGATTCAGTAACATCTCATCATACCATCAGTCCTTGCACATCACAGGAAGGGTGGCCAAAATTTGAAATGGGCTCCCAAGGGAGGTGGTGCTCTCCCTACCTTGGGGGTCTTTAAGAGGAGGCTGGACAGGCATCTGGCTGGGGTCGTCTGCCCCCAGCACTCTTTTCTGCCCAGGCAGGGGGTTGGACTCGATGATCTTTTGAGGTCCCTGCTGAGCCTAGGAACTAGTCTTCACCCACAATTCCATTTTCTGTGGATAGGGCACCCTTTTCTGGCTGTATTCATGTTTTTTCTTGCCCATCTTTCATGCTCGGAGGCAAAAGCCCTTTACAAGCATTAATGAATTCAGCTTCGCAGCTCCCTTCACTCCTGCTGTGAGGAGTTGTTGTCGAGAGGGAGAAGTGAGGCGTAGAGACTTTAAATTTTGCAATGCCACCTCGGGTGCTGCACAGCCAGGATCTCCCGATCCCTGGGCCGTGTCCATGAGAGCTCCTGGGCAAGGAGCACAGAGATGCTTCAGAAACCCTGGTTGTGGATCCTTGTCCCCTGCAATATAGGGAGATGACCCCTGTCTTGGCAGGTGGGGAGCTAAGCCTCAGAGATGCTCACTCAAGAAGCAAAACAAGTGCATCTCATCTCTTAGACAGGAAGGATGGTCTCCTAGAAGTGCTTCTAGATGCGGGAAAAGTCTTCACTTCCTTCATGGATGCTGTGAACAAGTACTCGTGCTTTGCTTTATCACCTTGCAATTCCTTGTTTCAGTAAGCTGCCAGGGATTTCATGAAGGGCTCCTAGTTTATGATGACTCTGTTGAATAACCAGCCTTTTCCCCCTGAGGGATAAGACCTTTCTCTGTACCAGGAGGATTTTCCTGTTGTTTGAAGGAGGAAGGGGCTAGTAGCTGGCCAAAAGAGCAAAAATTCAGCAGGTTCAAGTCAGCTGGGAAATTTCAGAGCACAAGGCTGGAGTGGGACTTAAATTCCCCAGACATATTCCTAATAATTTCCTTAAGCAATTCACTGGAAACAAGAGATAATGAGAGCACAGTTTTCTTTGCTGCAGCTGGTGGAGGTTTGCTAATCTCTTAAGCAGTCGGACTAGTCGGAGCCAGAATCCAGCTACAATACACTCAAATTACCAGCACCAATGAGTCAGATGGCAGACCAAAGCAGGATGGAGCAGAGTTTATAGGATTAATAGTCATTTTCATGGTAATAATTTATGCTCTCTCATAGAGCATCATTATTGCCTGATGATAAAGTTATGCTCTGTAATATGAGAGAGCAGCAATGTCCTGGAACATGAGCCAGACAATGTTCGGTGAATTTTATTTTATGGGCTGCTCTGATCAAATCCCTGCTGTTTTAAAGAAGTGGTGCCCCGTGCGCCGTCCCCACACACCCAGCCACCCTCCTGCACTGCCCTGGGGCAAGCCAGTCCATTCCTGGATGGCCCCGGGCGTCCTGCCAGCCCCAGGTGCCTGGTGAAGGCAGAAGCGGCGATGCACCCAATGCTGTTTTATTTTTTGGCAGAGCCTGCCTCCCTCTCCCACAGCCGGGGAGTGAGCTGCCGGTGGGCCAAGCAGCCCCTGAGCTGTGGGGGACCCTGGTCCTTCCCTCGGTGGCAGCAGCACCCACTGGGGCCACCCGGGCAGGCTGCTAGTGGGCTGGGTGCTGCCCCAGCACAGCGTCAGGGAAGAGTTTGCTGCCCCAGCTCGGAGGCAGCAACTATCAACAGCAGTTTGGGGCCAAAAATAGATGAGAGGACATACAGCAAAGGGTGCCAGTGCAGATGCTGGCAGATCTAACTGAGAGATGGATTCAACCTGAGGCAAGCCCGGGACAACCTGGGCAGCCCTGGGGGGCACTGCCGCTGTGGAGGGAAGGACCGGGGCCCCTTGCAGCTCAGTGGTTTGACCACTGGCCATGGGCAGACTCCAGCTGTGACCAAACCAAAAAAAAAAAATGGATCAGGCCCTTCACTGTGATGGAAAACTTGACATGGTGAGTTTCAATTAAACCCCCCCATTTCAATTTAGGGGGCATTGAATCAACCCTGAGGACTAAATGCCCGTCATGTGTACAAGCACCCTTAATGTTAGCCTCTTTCAATTTTGCCACAGGCCTTTTTCTAAGCCCCCCAGAGAAGTTTCATTATCCAGCAGATTAGACTGTTGATCTCAGGCCTCTCTCTGCCCTTTCAGCTTTGCTCTCCTGCACATTCCTCCTTCCCAGTCATGCTTGGCCTCCTGCTTTCTTGGGTTTCCTAGTGTAGTCCTCGCCCACTTCTGCAATGCACTCTCGCTGTTGAGACCCAGCTTCGACCAAATCCGCCGGGTGCACACATCCCTCGTTGCTTCGGGCACTCACATCTGGTCCTCCTCTTCTTTTGACACGGTCTGAAATGTTCTGCAAAATCCTGATTGATTTCTGTTTAGCTGACAAAGATCAGTGAGGCATGCAGCGCTGGTAATACGCCCCTGAAAGGTATTTCTATGCCCCACGTACTGTCAATGAAGAGAAGCCCCTGACTGGCTATGTGCCCTTACTAAGGAAGGCTGCATAACATGGGCACCCAGGATTACCCATCCCTAATATTAATATATGTCGGGATAATAAGTATTGCAGCCAAGATGGTGAGGAGGTTGCAAGCTTTTAACTCAGACGTGAGTATATTGTAGACTGATTTTCCTGGAAGTTTGTCTTTCATTTTCAAAGTAAAATAAGCACATTCACATGTCCAGAGCTCAGGAAGAGAGTCCTCTCAGAGGCAAAGACCAGAAGACTCAAAATGAAGGCATTACCAGCTCCTATTGCACCTCTGACAATGACTGCCTCTGTAGCCTTGGACAAATCCTTTAATCTCTCTGTCTTAATCTTCCCTAGCCGTCAGATAAAGATAAATAATAGATACTTAAACTAGAGGGGGATAGTAAAGATTTACTAGCTAATGGTTGTAAAGTGCGTTTGAAGACCAAGTGTTTAGATAAGCAAGAGGTCATGTGACTGGAGAGAGAACAGGAGAGAAGTCCCGTAAATGGAGAAACCCAAAGCCAACGTGATGCTTGCCCTCGCTGCGTCCGTGCCTAATCCTTGCTTTCTCTGTTACTCAGGCTGAAGAATGCGAGCTGGAAGTAGTTGAACAGGAGAAGGACGTCACAGCTTTGTCCTCCAGAGACGCTTGCAAATGCCATAAAGAAGACTTGGCCAAGGCTCTGCATGTAAGCATGACTACAGGTGTTGTCACCTCAGTCGAGACTCAACATTTATTATTTTGGGATTTCTTTTCTTGCTGGTTAGTTTTGTGTTACTCAGGGATAGGGTCAAGCTGCACAGTTCAAATCCACTTGCCATTGTGACCTCCCCCATAATTTGTGGGTATGCAGATCTGGGGGGTTGTTTGGGAAGAGCCCTCAAATTTGGGATGATTTTTATGAGAGCTGAATAACATGAGTTACGTTGTTGGGACGAATGATGGTGGTGAGCCATTACTGAAGCCGTCCAGATGATTCATTACTTGGGGACTCTTTGTCTATCACCAGCAGGTAGGAGGTTCAGGCCCATTCTGCCAACGTCCATCCAATATGCACAGCTCTGACCTGCTATGTGGTCTTCCAGCTCAGGTCTTATGTGGAGTCTTAGTGGGCTGTTGTATAGCCTCAGGTTCATGACTTATACCTACCACAGTTGTAGCATCTCAAGAACAGTTGCCTTATGGGTCTAGACCAGGAGATACGTCCTCAAAATACCACCTGATGCTTTTGCAGGCCCTCAGTCGTGTGCTTTGTGTGTGCTCACTGAAGTGGAAGGGGTGAGCTGGGGTGCACATATATATTTGTGGGGTGTCCCACAAGGAGCACAAGGAGAGAGTCTAACTCAGGTGAGCTATTAGAGACTCAGCTTCCATCTGTGTTTCAAATCCAGATCACGGTTACTCAGTTCCTATTAAAACTCTTCTCACTGGAGAAACCTAATACTATATTGGGAGGAATGCAGGCTTGGCCATGGATATATTAGACTAATAATCCAAAAGATAGAAAGCCACTGACTAAAGAATCAAGGAGTGTCATAATCCAAAATATTTTCTAAACTTCTCATATATCGTCCATTCTTGCCGTCTTTTAAAATTTGCAGTTGCAATTTGGTTTCTTTTAAAATATTGTCTCTTTCATATGGAAAAACACTGAAGTATTTTTTTCTAGTGAATCCAGAACTCAGTCCCATGTTTGCTTTTTGATCTGCCATTCAGTCGTCCATGTGGAAGGAGGGTTTATTAATTTATTTATGCCCCTTCTGCTGGTTCTTGGAGAGTGGATGACAAAACTGTAGCATACTCTCCTTGTCTGCAATTTCAGGTCATTCTGAATATTCCAGTTTGTACAGCCTGTCTCATATAAAAAACAGCTCTAACACTCGGTCAAACATTAGACCCAACTTCTGTCCAAGCTTATTAATAGCTTTTTAATGTAGCTTTGCACGGTTATCCACTATGATTTTAATCACCCTCCAGGTCGATTTACAAACGGGACTCTCGGAGTTATCTGTGCTCCATCGCAGGCTGACCCATGGCTGGAATGAATTTATAGTAGACAATACGGAGCCAATATGGAAGAAATATCTAGACCAGGTAACTATTTTGTGGATTTTTTTAATGCCCGGATAAAGCAACCAAGATAGCCATATATTTCTGCAATTCTGCATTACTCAGCTGTTAAAAAAAATCATCCTGAATTCTGTATGGTAAGACGTATACTGGTTCATGAACCCCCATTCTTTAAAGAAGTACTTGGGCTATCTGTGTCCCTGGGGAAATCGCTGCAGGCTAAAGACCCCTATTTGCTGTGTCTGAAGATAAAGATCTTTGCCATGCGCATAAATCACAAGCTTTGTCATTCATGTATTGATTGCATAACGCTTGGAGCATGGTCCGGTGATGAAAGAATGAAAGGTTTGAGAAGGAAAGTAATAAATTGGTCTCATCCTGATATGAGTTGTTATATGGTTCAGCGATCAGCACTAAACCTTCAGCAAAAATGCCTGTGGCATCTAAAGCTCGGATGAAAGCTGACTTTCAGCTCTTTGATATGGTAATAAATTTGATACCGCAAATTATTTGGAAAGGTCAATGATTCAAACAAACCCACAGAAACAAGCAATGGGGATGGGTGACATTTTTAATCTTATTCTTCTTCAGTTGAGTAATCCTTGCGCAGATATAGATTAAATTTTCCTTTCACCAGTGGATCTCATTAGTTTTATCTATCTTTCATGCCTACCTTAGAGAAGGATTTTTGTTGTTGTCGTTGCAGATTTATTATTTTGGGATTTCTTTTCTTGCTGGTTTTGTGTTTTGCTGGTTCCATATTAGCCAGGCCTTAATTATTTTAAGGGTTACTTTTTATTTCAGTATTTTTTATCTGACCTGATCAATATTCTTTAAGCACGTAACACTTAGTAAATCTTCTAACACGTTCTGCACTCCTAATCAAAAATTTTTAATAAATGTTGAATCTTTTTTTCCCTTAATCCTGACTCTTAGCAAGTTATTTTCCTTTGAAGTTACCATATTAATTCTTTAGTTATACCTGCACTTTCTGACAATGCTTCAGTCTCTTTGGTGGTTTTGGTGGATCGCATAATTCACACACAAAGGTGAACGATCCTTAAAAACAGACTTAAATTTCAGTATGGCTTATTCCTGTCACTAAACTTGTAAAATAAATGCTATGGATCTAAGGATGGCAGTGAAGTGGCATTGACTGCAATGGGAACAGAATCAAGCCTTCACTCCTTTAACATGTTAAGCCGTAACTTGTATGCCATAGCAAGCAAAGACTTTTTTCTTCTCTTTCCTTTACCCTAATTTAATTGCATCACTTGTAAAAGTAGCTAAGTGAAGCTAAGATGTTTACACACTGGAGCTTAAAATTAAGCCTCATATCCATATTTAGCACCTACTAAAATTAACACAATTTCAAAAATACTAAGCTTTCACTAGCCAACAGCAGCCAGAAGCACACGTGCTGTGGACTGAGCTTTTATCTTATTTTCTTGGTCTGTGCCCCAGCTCTTCCACGCCTGTGCCCACATGAGCAGGCTAAGTAGGATTAGACTGAAAGCTAGCAGACTGGATTTAATTTCCCCAAGTCAATGATTACAGACGGATGCTGCTGGGGAGTCTTAGGGGGGATTTCAATGCAAATTATGTGAACCTTGCTGTTTTGAATGAAGTCTGGCCCTAAACTGCTTCTCGGTTCACCTTTAGTGATGGATTTTTCACGCACAATTAAAAAAAAAAAGCCTGTTTTGGTTTTTAGTTTAAGAACCCGCTGATTCTACTGCTGCTGGCTTCTGCCTTAGTGAGCGTCATCACAAAAGAGTACGAGGATGCTGTGAGCATTGCAATGGTAAGCGACTGCCCCGTCCACGCAAGCATGTCGTTAGCTGTAGTCCATGTGCCCAAGAATTTACTACCTTTTTCTTCTTAGGCCGTGCTAATTGTGGTTACGGTGGCCTTCATCCAGGTATGTCATGAGCGAAACCTTGTAGCGTAGCTTTCCAGCTCAATTTATAGCGCCGTTGGAAACCATCCTGCTTTTGTGACTTTATTCTGTGCTACTTTCTTATCAGGAATATCGCTCTGAAAAATCTTTGGAAGAGCTCAACAAGCTAGTCCCTCCAGAGTGTAACTGGTATGTCATACATACCTATTCATTTAAGTTCTGGGCAGCGAAGCAGATAACGAAGGCAATGATTCAAGTCCTTGCGCATGCAGCGAGCTTCAAAACCAAATAAGCGATAAGCCTGTCTCTGGATGGGACATGAGCACCCTGCATGCATACAATTATATCTCTCATGATAACTCGCCTCTGTGACTACAGAGCTCTGGTTATTCATGGCTATGGGAGTTCTCCTTTAGCTCAGGCCTGGGGTTTGAGAGATAAAGATCCTGCGTGTGATACCAACTGTTTGCAGGGGTGTGGGCACAAGTACTGCGAAGCAGCACATGTGGGCTATAATGCTAAGAGTCCAGCCATTCCTATAAATCGAATGTTGGTTTCCCAAATGTGCATATGGAAATGACGGCATTAGCATATGAAGGGTTTGCATAATGTTTAGGCTGCCCAACCTTAGCTAAATCACTATAGGGGGTGGGGAAAGTCATATTTCTCATGCTATCAGATCATTATTTGATAGAATCATAGAAAATGAGGGTTGGAAGGGATCTCAGAAGGTCACATCTAGTCCAATCCCTGCTCCAAGCAGGACCAGCCCCAGCTACATCATCCCAGTCTTAAAAGCCTCCAAGGATGGATACTCCACAAAACCCTTTGGGTAACCTGTTCCAGTGCTTTACTACCCTCCTAGTGAGGGAGTTTTTCCTAATATCTAACTTAACCTGCAATATCAGCAACTCGAGACCATTGCTCCTTATTCTGTTCTTTCTCCTTCCTTTGTTTGGCCTGATAACTGCATGCTCAGAATAATTTGCAGTTGTGTTTTCTTTTATTATATCATATACTAGGCATGTCCAAAGACAGTTTATACAGTATCAAGAATAGTAAGGGCTAGATCTGCAAGGTAGTACCTAGCATGCACCCACAGATCCATCCTATTGAACAGTCTCACTCCAGGACGGCTGAGCTGCACATGGTGAAAAAGCAGTGGCAAGAATTAATGTCTTCAGGTCATCTTTGTGACCTCCCCACCATCCTGGCTGGCTGAATGCCAGACTGGTCTCCAGATATAGATTACCGCAACCAGAAGGTTGTTTAGCTGCCAACGACCCACAAAAGTGAACCCATTACCTGGAGATGACTAGGGTGTAGGGAAGGCACAGATATGCCCTTTACGCTCCTGTAGATTCTCCAAGGCAGGAGAATCCCAGATTAAGCATATCTTCTGACTTTATTATAGCTTTGCACTGTGAGACTGAGCCTAATGGGTTGGCTGTCTTTTTAGAAACTGAGATTTCTGTATACACATAAACACATGCATATGTAAATTAACACCAATATACAAATACCCAATGTACATGCCTAGATAGGCATTTGGGAATAAATTAGCTACGTGTTAATGCATGCATGCAATTGCATGTGCCAAATTTTGAAAAGCATTTCTGTATGTACCACAAGTCTACATTGCACTGAAGTCTACAGCCGTGTCTGGTTCATCAAATCGGACTTGCCTGAGTGCTCTCCAGTTTACAAGCCCATTCTGCTATGGTTATCTCTGAAAATCAGGTCTTACATAGCCAGTGGAAATAAGCGGTTCCTGGTGAAGTTATAACCATTGTATCAAAAAAGAGGTGCAGCTTTTTCTACAATAAAGGGCATGCAACTTTGCACCTTGCAAATACTCTGATCACCTTTACCTATTTCTTTCAGTGAATTGCGTTAAAGAGGCACCAAATCTTTTGAAGGTCAAACATGTAGGACAACAATACCAAAAAAAAAACCCCCAAAAAATCAACCATAATTCTACCTTTCAACAGTCTGCTGAGTCTTACAAGATATTGAAGCTGCATGTAAGCAGTCTTTGAGTTCAAATAGCAGGGATAATTCTCTAGTTGTAGACACTTGGGTTAAATGAACATACTAGTGAAATCCAGTTTCCAAATCCAGCCTTCTGCTTACAGATTGAGAGTGTATTCAGAGTAGGGACATAATTGCCTTTTCTTAGTATGTTCATTTTTTAGGACAGGGGAGAAGTTCTTCTCCTCTTTCCCTAGCAAACTGTGGGGCTGCTACAACTAATGCTATTTACATTCATTTTCAATGTAACGCAGCGTAAGGGAAGGGAAACTGCACCATCTTCTTGCACGGGAACTTGTCCCGGGAGATATCGTGTGTCTTTCTGTTGGAGACAGGGTTCCCGCAGATCTCAGACTGATAGAGGTAAGCTCCAGTTCATGCATAAGTGATAACGTGCGGTAGTCAATGCTGAGTGAAAAGCCATAAACACTTATGTTTTTAATTAGGTTACAGACCTGTTGGTGGATGAATCCAGTTTTACTGGCGAAGCTGAGCCTTGTAGCAAGACTGATGGTACCTTAGTGGAAGCTGGGGACATAACGACACTAAGTAATGTTGTTTTCATGGGAACCCTGGTGCGGTATGGGACGGGAAAAGTGAGTCCTCTATGCGCTCCATTGCTATGTCGCCGCAACATGTCTTAAATAAAGTTGACAACAGGCGTGACTTCTCTCTCTCGCCCTAATTCAGGGAGTGGTTATTGGAACCGGCAAAAACTCGCAGTTTGGAGAAGTGTTCAAAATGATGCAAGCAGAGGAGGTAAGGGAAATGAACTCAGTTTTGTTGGAAGAGGGCAGTAGCTATCCTGTGCGGGCTCTGTGGCATCAGAGTCTGCACGCTTTTATTAAAATATTGGAGTCCACTGTGATTTCTGGAATGAAGTTAATGAGCCGGACCAGGGAGACCTGGGTTCAGTTCCCATTTCTGCCACAGACCCCAGGTGCTGAAACCCTCTGTTCAGAAGCTCCAAAGGTAGCACCCAACTTCCCTAGGCGCCTCCATCTTCGATGTTGAAGTCCACCAAGAATGTCGAATTTTGTTTCTGCACTTGAGCAGAAGCGCTGCAGGGCTGAGCAGTTCAGCTCCTGTCTCATGCCTAAGCCCCGAGAAACTAGGTGCTTTCCATCCCGAGGGCATCAGTCTAGTAGCGTCCTCAGATTACAGCTAAACTGGACCCAGAGAAAGGGGCTTCCCACGAAGCGGAGGTAAAGGGGCAGGGTTTGCAGTTATATAGCAGTGTAATGACTAGAGCATGGCATGAGGGAGAGCTGGTTTTAGTCTCTACTACTGTCTGACCTGGGTTTGGGCTGTTCTGGCAGCCCTCTCCACCCCTTCTCTTCAGGCTGTGCCATGGTGCAGAAGAGAAACCAGGATTCACTGGGCCATTCACTGCCTGTGCAGCCTAGTGGATGGGGAATTTAACTGGAGGGGGTTCCAGCTTTGAGATAACATGGCTTCTGCATTTTATCCAGGGACTGTATAATATCAAAAGTATGCATGCAGCTTTTGGCTCCCACTTCGAAGCATTTAACTTTCTGGCCTGTCTTGTCCATTTAGACTTAGGCTCCTGAAGGTAGGGGCTATGTGTGCATGTTGCAACAATGCTTGATCCACGTCTAATCTCAGTTTGGGCTTACTTGGCGCTGCAGGAGTGATGACTGGCATATTCATTTTGTCCTTAATTCTAGACACACATCACGTTTTATGTAACAGGCATTATTTTCATTCATGTTTCCAGACACCTAAAACTCCTCTGCAGAAAAGCATGGATCAGCTGGGGAAACAGCTTACCCTCTTCTCCTTTGGCATAATTGGTGAGTTCATGAGAACTGTACTCCGCATTCAGTTACGGACGTCTGACTGGCTCTGGGGCCGGAGCAGTCAAAAGCTGGGCACTCAGATGCAAAGGTAGCTGGAGAAGAAGAAGACGGCATTCCCTAAAAAGTTCGATTGATATCATTTCTTCTCCCTTCTAGGTTTAATAATGCTCATTGGCTGGTTGCAAGGAAAACATCTGCTCAGCATGTTTACTATTGGAGTTAGGTGAGGATTGAAAAGACTCCTTGCTTTCTTACGTGCAATGAAATCTCTCTCTCAACAACGTTTCTCATTCAAGTGGCTGACACAGAGACAATAGAGGGCAGTTTTTCTTTGTCCAGAACAGAATTTGTTACTCATGTAAGCTCTTCAGTATAGCTGTTGATCCTCAGCCTATGAAATTAGTAGGAGTTTTACCACTTGGACTCGATGTCCTCTTGAGGTCCCTTCCAGCCGTACCTCTCTATGATAAATTCACTTCAGTAGATTTCAGAGCAAGGGTGAAAGAATGTACTATTTCTTCAACGACAAATGAAGGAAATAAAAGCAGGTTGGAGGTTTTATTTCTGGTTTTATTTTACCAGTGCATTATTTCATTAGCATCAGAATTGCATTGTGAATGTGCTCCTTCAGCAAGGCATATCTAAACTCAGGCTTCCCTGCCTACCTTCCTATTTCCCATCATACATGTCCCACCATACCTATGCTATAAAGTAAGAGGGAGTGTTACATCTGCAAATATTAGCCTTGTTGGTCTTATCTGATGAAGTTGTCTACAAAGCAAGGAAAGTTAGATTTCTGTGTGATATGAAAGTGCGTGCACAGCCCTTTAAATAAATACAGAGAACCATCTGTTTGGGTAAGACTTGGGAAAAGTATGTTAAGTGTTACCATGGCCCCAAGATCATTATTTTTCTAGTATTTTGCATTCAAACAGAAAAGAAGAGAAACTAGTTTGGTTCCAGGTTCACTACAAAGTGAGGAAGAAGAAAAGAATTGAAGTCAGGATTTTAGGAGTGGTCTCTAGTTTTGAACGGCACATTTGAATGGGTTGCGACCCTGGATTTCCTAGGTGCTGAGCGGTGACATTCCTGTTGGACTGCAAGATGCTGATTAGTTGTTAGGCAAAAATGTGTGATGAAACAGTTTCAGTTGGAAAATGCTGTTTCACTGAAATGTTTCACAGATCTAGGGCATTGGTTTGAGTGAGAAGGAGCAAGAGACCAGAATAGCCGTCTTTCTGGTAAGAGAGAGACTGGACAAAATAGGAGTCCTTAACATGTGGGAAACCCAAGTTCAGTCTATTCCCAGTCCTAATCTTATCTTTTGAGGCAAGAGTCCCATCTCGTGCAGTGCAGAAACATTGATTTGCAACATGCAGTTAGGTGGTGGGTGCTGCACAGGGTGGTTTGAACATACTGTAATGGAAAGTCTTGTCTCTCTTTACTGAAACCCAGCCTGGCTGTGGCTGCCATCCCAGAGGGCCTCCCAATAGTGGTCACGGTGACACTGGTCCTCGGCGTTTTGAGGATGGCCAAGAAAAGAGTGATCGTGAAGAAGCTGCCCATAGTGGAGACGCTGGGTAAGACATCTGCCTGTCCCCTGCATACAGTCAAAGCAGTGACTGCATGAATGGCTACCTGCTTGCTTAGGGCACCTGGCACCAGCTGACTGCAAGCCTGTGACTTGAATGAGAGAGTCAATAAATAGTCCAAATTCCTTTGAATAAGCTCACACCTCATCTCCACTCCCACCAACATTTCTCACTCCTCCCTGTAATTTCCCAGGGCGCTAAAGCAGCCCTCAGGACCAGTTCGAAGTTTCCCTTCACTCTTTCAGTCCTTGACATTCATGGAGCCAGCTGTCCTTTCTTTTTCAGGCCTGCTTATATACCCCTAGATCTGTTCCTTCGCTTCCTCCCCCAACTTTTGCTCCAGAGGCTGTTCCTGTTTGGCACCTCACTTGGAAAGCAGCTCTCTGCAGTTGATCAATGGGCATGACTGACTCAACTGCAACTTTGCTGCTATTCTTCTGGCTCCTTTTATCTTCCAAATACCTCTCCTTACCAGATACTATCATATACCAGAATATCATATCATATATCATATCATATCATATATGACATGACATACAATATATGATATATCATATATCACATATCATATATGATATGATATGGTATGATGTATCATATATCACATGTCACATCATATCATACTATCTCAGAATATCATATCATATCAATACTATCCCAGAATGACTGCATCCTTGGATCTGTCCCCTGGGAGTTTTGCCTTTGTCAGAGATCTGGCTTGCTAAGCAGCAA
>NW_017728998.1:6944040-6966087 GCF_001723915.1 Gavialis gangeticus | reverse complement strand
TCCTAGCACCATTTTCTACATGACGTCCTGCTTTAACCAGACACAAAACCAAACGAGTTCTAGTTTTGAATGGCCTGTGCCAGCCAATAACTGGGACCTCGGCAGTGATGCCCAGGGAGCAAGCAGGGCTCGTCTAGGCTTACCTACATTCAAAATCTGGGGAGCAACAGATGTTCCCATCTTTATCCAGCCCTTTTTTTTTTTAATTCTAAAAATATCAAACCTCTCACTAATTAAAGGAAGTGATTTCACTTTGGGCCACTCCTCCAAAACTGCAGTTAGATGCTGGGAGGATGATGAATGCTGGACTTGAAACCCATGGAATAAAGTAGATTGGCCTGTAATTCAGCTAAATTCAGCCCATTTCACCAACTCCAAAGCAGTGGAACAGATTTAGCAAGTTAAGAGATTAAAATTAGAGGGCTGAATTTTTCTCTGTGCTAATGCCCCTTTACCCCTCTCTGGTGGTGTAAACTGGCTTTATTGTGGCATTGATTTAACTCGATCAGTTAGCTCCTACTTTACATTGAATTTAAACTGGTGGAGTGGTGGTAAGGGACCTAATGTATATGAGAAGCAGGACCCAAAATACTTCTACATGGTTGAATGAAACTCTTTATGATTTCCACCCATTTGGATGTGTGATTGCTTCTCTCAGCATCCCATAACTCTGCTAGAGGTGCGTATCTGGGATCTGCTGCTGAGGTATCAGAAAGTTTTGCAGTCATTAATGTGTCTATCCTTCTGTCACTCCAGTGAGGAAGAGAAGTGCTTTTCTCCTCATTTCGTAGATGGGCAAATGAAAGGCATGGAAAGGTTAAGTGATTGATTTGCCTCAGGTCATAGAGGACATCTGCGGTGGAAGAGGGCTTTAAAAAATGAAACCCCGTCTTTCCTCCCAGTGCATCAGACGCTGTTTCACTGGAGTGTGATCTTGCTCAGAGACATCACTTAGTTCAGAGGAGGCAATGAATCCTGAGAAGCTATCTACCCTGTGACTGATTAAATCTTTCATCAGCTCTCACCTGCCAGAGGCTGGCCCCAAATCCTACCCATGGTAGCACAATGTGCTATTCAATTACTAAAGAGGCGTGGTTATATTTGGACTGAATTTTTCTCTAGGAAGCTCCCCCAGCTTTTTGTACATTGTTCTTTGACTCCGGGGGGTCCTTTGCCCAGTACTGGCTCGTGTTTGTGACATATGAACATGTTGCAGCATTTCTAGTTGTCCCCTTGCACATGTGGTTCGTTTTGATGGAAACTTTCCTTGTGTCAGGGTGCTGCAACGTCATCTGTTCAGACAAGACGGGTACGTTGACGGCCAACGAGATGACGGTCACTCAGCTCGTAACCTCAGATGGATTTCAGGCAGAGGTATGACCAGTCATATTAGGAAGACTTCTCCATTCAAACACCCAAGGGACAACTCTCACTTGTATCACTATGGGCCCAAACAGTTAAAATTGGCCAGCTTTGGGCAAGCCAGGATTGTAGATCAGTCTGGGTATGAGAATTAGCATTCCTGCCCTAGGCTCTATTCTAGCCACTAAAATAAATGACTTGAGTTGCTTAAAGAGTGCAGAAAGCGGGCCTATATTCACAAAAGCCGCTCATGCACTTACCTCCTCAAAGCGAGCATGCTGTACTTGAATGAGCATGTGCACTGAAACGGCATGTGCTTTGCACACACTCCACTCCGCAAATATCAGCATAAATGCAAATGTTGGAATAATGACTTAGTCTTGTCCCCAATCCAAATGCTGCTCTTTGCATTTCTCACAGGAAGATTTATAACGGGGTGACACATTCCTTACACTTCTTTTGCTAGTTAAGGCCTGGTTCTCTGCTGTCTTAATCCACATCATCTTTTATACTAATGCAAAGTAGGCACAAAATGCTGCCCGGTAAAGATAAAGATAAATTTCACTGGCACTCGTCAATAACGCAGCATTCACAATGCAGGACTATGAGCTTGTGTGACATTGTATGTCAGGTGGTAAAATCTATATATGTGCATCTAGCTAAATTCGGGCCCACAGACGGCACTAGAAGCAACCTTTTGAACCCAGGCAGATCAAGACAATTCAAATTAAGGCAATACAAGTCTTCCCTAGGCAGTGTTGAACACTGAATATTATTTGTCCACTTAGCTAGAAATATCGTTACTGGAAAAATGCTAATGATTACAAACCTGCCCAAAGACGCATGGTTGTACAAGGAAAATGTACTGAGAGTCAAACATTTCAGTGAGACATTGGGAAGTATTATTTATACATCTTCCACATTTATTTCCCCCAGGTCAGCGGGGTTGGATACAATGGGAAAGGGAGTGTATGCCTCTTACCATCCAAGGAAGTCTTAAAGGAATTTTCCAATGTCTCCGTAGGAAAGCTAGTAGAGGTAAGTGTAAAGTGTGTGAACCAAGCCATTGTCTTTACATTCAGGTATAATTTAGGATGCTCTCCTTATATGAATGAATGTGACAAACTTGGGAAGAGCAGTATGTCAATCTAATAAATAAATAATGAACATTTCCTTGCTCTCCCAAGGCAAGTCCCAAAGGGGTTTTGTGTAATGATTGTCTCCAGCATAGCCCTGATTGACAGCAGGTGACAATCACAGGTAGTATCTAGGGAGAAGCCTGAATCATTAGCTTGAAGAAATACTTTACAGTTGTAGACAGAAGTTTGTGCACTGGTGATGTGTAAAGAAATGTATTAGGTTTGGGATTTTCAAGTACTTTTTAGAAGGTTGTTGGTTTCCAAACTTCAGCCAGTTAGTTAGGCAGTTTCTCTAGTAGGAGCAAACACATGGGAAGGAATGCAAGTTTTGAAGAGACATCTGTGCAACTTTACACACTCATGAGTTGCATGCTGCTACCAGCTATTTGCTTGTGCAAGTTGAAACACATATAGCGTGGGCTTAGTCCCTACCCCACCCCTCAGATTTGCTTTGTGTTTTAAAGCAATTATCATTAGGGATTGCTTCTCCATGTCTGATTGGCTGAGATGATGCAAAAAGCGGGGGAAAGTTAAAAGACATCATCAAAAATTTTCCAAGATTTGAAATTTCACCAACGCTAAAACATGTTGCCCAATTCTACCAGTACCGAAAGTGGAGCAGCTGATCTCGAGGGAAGGTGCTGCTAGTTTGGACCAAAATCTTCTGACGTGTCTGTGCCAATGATCAGACAAGGTTCTTTGGGTGAATCTGATATCTTTTATTAGACCAACTTAAATAGTTGGAAAACAAGTATTAAGCAGGCTACACCCCTGTGCCATTGATCCACACTCTACCGTCAGCCTTTAGGCAAATCCTGAACATGAGTCTTAACATATCTGGGGTCTGATTGCCACCACATCCTTAATGTAGACTCTACCTGATGTGAATCAAAGGTTGCCCCAGTATGCATATCATTGATCTGCCCTATTCTGGTTGTTCCTCAGTATAATGAAATGTATAGTATTTGATACTGAGAAAATAATGTGTGCGAATGTGTCATTTTTAGGCTGGCTGTATAGCCAATAATGCTATTATTCGAAAAAATATTGTGATGGGTCAGCCAACGGAAGGAGCCCTCGTCGCTCTTGCTATGAAGGTAGGATTTTGAGCATGGGTTTGTCTTTTGCAGATTTCTTCATGTTTGGATCATGATTTATGTCATTAGTAAATTGGCAGATTCCTTATGAGTGCTGTAAAGAGAGAGAGAGAGAATAGGATCCTTTATTATCCCAGAAATTCTCCAAAAAAAGGGGTGGGAGGAGATTAAATGGGGTAAAATTCATAGAACTTTGTCAATTGTAATTAGCAATTGAACAGATGGATTTCAAGACCTTGTCACTGTGTTTTTGATCCTTATTTTAAGTGTCTTCTCTTTTCTACCCCAACTCACATCCATGCATACCTTATGCAGCTGACCAGTACATCCACACATTGTGTTCCCGTGACAAAATAATAACAGCCTTGCCTGATTGCTCTAGGTAATTACTCTGCACAATGGATTTCTTCAGGGTTGAACCAGGCTGGCTTTCAGTTGTCCTGCAAAAAGCAGAAAGAAAATGAACAGGCACCAAACAAATTAGAGGCAACGGCATGGGGTCTTCCTGTAGCTTGATCACCCGTTAGTTTCTGACCTATTTGCCCACAAAAGTGTAAAAACAAGGCATTCTGCTGAATGTCCTATTGATGATCTTGCAAAGAGTGCAGAGATCTGTCCAGAGCCAGGCTTGATTTGTTCAGCTGTACAAACGCTACCACTGTGGCTTGAAAACACAGGAGTTGAGTGAGTGTTCAAGTGCAGTCAGCCAGGATAGCAGGAAACAAGCCCCAGAAGGCAACCTTCAGAATATCACTGTTTCAAGGAAGGGCATGCAGCTCATTTTTCTATTCTACATGATATTCAGCTTGTGTTTAAGTTTCGACTATTCACACTGCACAGCTGAAGGAGGTTTTGGCAATACCTTCCTTTGTCTGCTTCGTTTTCAGGAAACAAATTAACACATATACAGCGATAACTTATTCAGCCCATTATTTGACATCTCCCTCTCCTTTGCAGTGAATTGGGTATGAGATAACAGAAGTACAGGGCGCATCTACACATGCACAGTTACTGCGCAGTAGCTTAGGTTACTGCACAGTAACCAAAAATTACTATGAAGTACAGGCACATGTCTACATGGGCACATCTGTGCTGTATGGTAACTATGGTGACTTATGCCTACTTGGGAGAGTAGTTACTGCGCAATAAGGCAAATGTAGATGCCTTACTGCCCAGTAACCCTATGCATGCGGACTGACTTGGGACTAACTTTAGTCCCAAGTCAGTCTACACACAGTGTTACTGCACTGTAATGCCTGCATGTATAGAGGCTGACAGAAAAACCACTTACTGCGCAGTAACTTACATGCACATGTAGACATGCCCACAGGCTTAGAGTTTAAGAACAATAGCAGGAGTCAAGACATCTTTTTCTTTCTAGCTTGTTCACAGTTCTAGTGGCCTCCATTTTCAGGATGTCCGGTGTATGTCTCAGGGAAGCTATGTTCACAACAGGGTCTTAGATTGGATGCCCACTATGAGCAGACGCTTATGGAATTGAAGGCCTTAATCTTTCTGTGCTTCTTTGTCCTTGGCTATAAAACACACTGTGTAGAAATATGTGCTAATAGACCAATGTTTGTGTATAAAGGGGCCGTGTAGGATGCATGCGAACAGCTGGCTTTGTTCTGGGTTACAACAACCTATTTGTTTCCTTTATTTCAGATGGAATTAAATGATATAAAAGATATTTATGTAAGAAAGAAGGAAATCCCATTTAGCTCCGAACAAAAGTGGATGGCAGTAAAATGTATATTGAAAAATCAGGTATAACCAGTTCTGCTTACTGGTTTTATGTTTCTAATCGCATGTGTGAACAGTCCATTGAATGGAAGTCTCATAGGGATAGGTACAGAAAGTCTTTCATACAGTGGTAGATGGTGTGTTTTAAAATTGTGTCAGGACAATTGGTCAGAAAATGCCAAAACTGCCAATTGCAATGATATTTTACATACAAATTCTAAATATCAGAGAGTAACAGGATGATTTTCAATGGATTTTTTTTTTTTAAGGAAAAAGTCATCCTTCTGGTCAAGCAGCTATAAACTGGTCAATGACATTTTTCATTAAATTTCAGTGGTAATACTATAGCAGCATTTTAAATGGAAATGTAAATCTCCTTTCCCCACTCTCCACCTTGAACTTGAGCATGCACTCACATTATTCCCTAGCTTTAAAAAAAACAGTGCCTTTGCTACCAGATCACCCATGTCTGGGTATATCCCTGTGCAAGGTGGAAAACAATCACAGCATAAACATTGCATTCTCTAAGGGCACCTATACATGTGCAGCGAGGCTGCTTCAACGCACTGTAATTACAGCACATCAGAGCAGACTCGATTAATCAAGTCTGTTGGAGCCTGGTAATTACTGTGCTCCAGCAGACTCCAGCGTCATGTGTATCAGCATCTCTGCACTGAAAAATGGTGGTGGGGGTGCTTTAACTACAGCTTGTTCAATGAGCTTTAGTTAAAGCACCCCTGCCACCTTTTTTCAGCATGGGGACCCTGATGCACAAAGCACTCCAGGTGCTTTAATTTAAGTGTCCCCTCCCCAACTCCCAAAGCATGTTTATAAATGCCCTAAAACACGACCCGATCATTAAAAAAACAAGCATGCCTGTATCTAGGGGGCAAATCATTTAACAGGCAATACTTCTTATATGTTAAAAGGAACAGGAAGAAATTTACTTTATGAAGGGAGCCTTTGAAGAAGTGATTCGCTATTGTACCATGTATAACAGTGGGGGCATCTCGGTGCTACTTACACCACAGCAGAAAGCCATCTATGTCCAGGAGGAGAAAAGAATGGGATCTTTAGGCCTGAGAGGTCAGTGGACCATTAAAACCTACGTGAACACCTGTTCATTTCTCTAGTGAATCATGGAGTAGCTGCAGATAAAGCAGCACCAAACACATCTCTAGTGAATCCTCCTCCCACCCCCTCCTACCTTGACTGATTTATTTCTTCCTTGCCCTGTCTACAATGACTCTCTGCTTGGCTTTAAGAGAGTCCTAACCCCCAGCTTCTTCAGATCTTACATTCAAAATGTGGGCACGAATATTTCAGCCCCTATCAAGGAGAAGAGGTGTTGGGGGTCATCACCATGGCACATGTCAGGTATCCTCAGTCACACCAGTAACTGCTGCCTGACGTCTTTCTATACTCGCCGGCTTTTGCCAAAGGGCTTGTCCTTGTTTTTCTTCTAATCACTCATCGGTGATTTGAATCAGAGAAATGCAGAGGAACCGAAGGTAAAAGCCTGCATGTTCCTCCTCCATGAATGACTTCATTTGTCTGAGATACCGTCTGCCGGTTTCATTAATAAGACAAACCCTGAATGTTGCAGTCACGTCTGCGACCAAGCTTCACCTTCAGAGAAGCTTTATCACCAGCCACCCACAGCATGTTTGGGCTTTGACTTTGGCACCAAATTTGTCATGTGGGGTTGGTTCCATATTTGTAAAAAGAAAGATAGATCTTGCTCCGAGTTTGACTCTTACTTGGCTTCAGCACGTGACTTGCAAAGTGCAGTGGCAGCGCACACGAAGAAGAGCTTGCCCAGTGGTATGAAGCCATCAATTATTCAGTGGGTCTCGATGGCCTGGTGTCATTACCGCTTCTACCTTCCCATGTATATGCCTCCAGCCCCTTTGAACTAACCTGAATGCACAGTATAGATTCACATCTGGAAGCTGATGGGGACTAACTGGGTCTCTGTGATTTCTTTGCTTTCTGTTTAGTCCTTGCCTTGGCTTCAGGTCCAGAACTTGGCAGACTGACATTTTTAGGCCTGGTTGGAATAATTGACCCTCCAAGAGCTGGAGTGAAGGAAGCAGTCCAGGTCCTGTTTGAGTCAGGGGTATTGGTGAAGATGGTGACAGGAGATGCCTTGGAAACGGCTATGGCCATTGGTAATAAATTAGCTATCTTCCCATTGCCTAACTCTCAGACCCATGTCAAATCTGATGTATTTATTGACTTGCATAAAGGTCATTTTGTCCATTTGCTGTCCTTTTCATTTGCTGCAGTCTATATTTTAGTCTCAATGTGGAGTACGCGTGTCGCTTGTCTATTGGAACAAATCTCGCTAAATACTGTGATTAAATAGATATTTATATAAGGCATTATAGCTCTATTTCCCGTACTGTAAAATATGCTGTGGTGGCACTGCCAATGATACTAAAGTTACTTCTTACATGGTGAAATAAATGAGAAATGAATGACATCATTGGGATTTTGGACTCTTACGTTCTATTCAAATGCAAATATCTTGGCATTCCCGCTTACTGGACTTAGGGCTTGCAGTTTGCTATTGGAAATAACTGTGCAATCAGTTGAAAAGAAAGGGCTATAGCCTCAGCTAGCTTCACTTGGAGCAGATTTGCTGAAGTCTAGTGGTGCTTTACTGACTGTCACCATCTGAAGACATGGCCAAAAGGTTTTATACTTAGTTAAGCATGATTATTCTTTCTCTACTGTACATTTGGAGATTAATCCATTGCAGCATATCGAAAGATTTTAGCTGCTTACCTGGCTTTTACCCCAAGAAAAGCATTAGGAGGAGGCTGAACTTGGAAGCATGGCATTTCTGTTCCTTTCTGCACATTATTTGCCTTGCAAAATCAAATTATCCTGGGTGAACATGCACATTCATTTTGGGACCCATTCTGAGCATGTTACTCTGCACTCAAGCAAAACTGCCTTTGAGTGAGGAGGGCGTGATCACCCTGTGTAGACCTGGAGAGGTTTTTTTTGTCTCCAGAGGTGACAGCTCATCATTGTTTGTCCTGAGCCACTTAAAAGGCTGCTTGTTTTGTTGCCAGTGAGAAAATAAGTAGCCTCTCCTGGTGAGGAAGGATGAATTTTAGGCTGGGATTTCATTGCAGGACAGAGCATTGGACTCTGCAATGGGAAGCTGAAAGCCATGTCTGGGGAAGAGCTGGAACAACTGGCAGAGTCAGAGCTATCATCCACAGTCAAACAAGTAAGGGAGTTGCAACCAGTTGCAGAGATGCTGTATCGTTCTAGTTAACGTAGCTCCGTCTTGATATATTTCTCTGTTCTGTCTTCATCCTCCAGGTTTCCATCTTCTTCAGAACCAGTCCAAAGCACAAACTAAAAATCATAAAGGTACAACTTTCCTCCCAACCCTGTGCTTTCAAAGGGGGACCTAGACTTTCTCTCACCCACATCAGCAGAGAGTCCCCTTCTGAACGGGATTGGGCTCCTTGAGAGAGAGAAGTTAAAATAGAGCCATAATTACGCACGCAGCATATTCAAGTATTTCCTGCTCCTCCTGTGGACTCCACGTTGAGTTGTGAGTGCTAAGCATTTCTGCAAATCTAGGCTCTATTGGAATTGAAAATCCGTCTCCTGTGTGCTACACAGATCACTCTGCACAGTTTTGAGCTGCTGAAGTTCATTGTCTTATCTGAGGTGTGCAGCTCCCCTCCTCCTATGAAGCACAAATTGCAAATGGCATACTTGCCACAGGCCTGAGCTTGTTTCTATATAGTTCATAGTTTCATAGTTTTTAGGGACTGGAAGGGACCCATAAGAAGGAGACATCCTTCCGGCTAGGCAGTCATTCATTTTTTCCCTTTACCCAGGCTCTGCAAAAGGCTGGTGCCATTGTGGCCATGACAGGGGATGGGGTAAATGATGCCGTGGCCCTCAAATCTGCCGATATTGGGATTGCAATGGGACAAGCAGGCACCGATGTCAGCAAAGAGGCTGCCAACATGATCCTAGTGGACGACGATTTCTCAACTATCATGTAGGTAGAACGTCAGATGCTTTCCTGACAGCAAATGTCATGTGTGTTTATGTGACCTCGTACTGAGGCTATTTTAAGGGCTGTGTCATAAGGTGGCACAACATACCTTGCAGTCCATGAAGCAATGTCTGTCTGACCTAGCTGCAGATTTGGGCTATGGTTTCTTTGCCATCCCCAAATACAGTGATAACTTGGGTATTTCAAGTGTTTCAACGGGGAGGTTCTCGTGAATCCCATCTTTCACCAAGATAGGTTGGTAGCTGTTAGTGATTTGACGGTGAAGGGGGGAGCTTGAAGGCACAGCAAAGAAGGTGGGGGATCCTGTTCCTTGCTCCATTTGCATCATCCAGGACACAAACAGGAAAGACTCTTGTGCCTTTCAAAGCACAGTGAGTTCCCAAGAACAGAACCAGCTGGCAGAGTGGCAGAACAATTTAAAATGCCACATGGACACGTCTCATCTACTAGTCTTCACAGAGCCCCTTCAGCCAAATGTGGGGAGGAAGGATGGTCTAGTGGTAAAGATGCTAGCCTGAAAACTTGAGGACCCAACTTCCCTGCCCTGCCACTGACATCCCGTATAACCCTGAGCCAGTTACTTACTCCCCCTCCGAGACCCATGGAGCACGTGTGCTTACTGCAAGTTCCCAGTGACCCGTGATTCCTTGGTGCAATTCCTCTGATACCATTGGCACCAACAACATGCTTGGACAATAGATACAGGATGCATGGCCCCTGTCTCATTAGATGTATCCCAAACTAGCATTTGAATTTCCATGAAATAAAGGGTGGGAGAAGGGCATAATGAAGGAGGTTATAGCATTGACTATAAAGTTTCAAAAGTGTTTGCTAGATAGGAAGTAGCATTAGGATCTGTCAGTCTCTACATTCTCATATCTCTTCCTTCCAGGAACGCAATAGAGGAGGGAAAGGGAATATTTTACAATATAAAAAATTTTGTCCGCTTCCAGCTCAGCACGTAAGTACATATCAGCTCTAACTCTAGTGCCGAGCAGCTCTTTGGCTAGCTAGACTCTCTGGAATAATATTCTACTATTCCTACACTATGTCCTTTGCAGGAGCATTTCAGCTTTGAGCTTAATTACTCTGTCAACAGTATTCAATTTACCAAATCCACTCAACGCCATGCAGATCTTATGGATCAATATCATTATGGATGGACCTCCGGCTCAAAGGTAATGAAAAACACGTAGGGGCAAAAGTAGTCTTGCAGTACATGCATGCAATTAAATTGACTTTCATGGTGGTAAGAAAGTTGAATTTGATCTTAAAATTGTAGAAGCTGTCTTGATTCTCTAAAGAAGTGTAAATCTTTTTAGGGATCTGTTGACCTTCAATAATTTTTTTCCCAACTCTGCTTGTTCTCATTACTGGCTTTATTGCATATACTTTATAGTTTCTTATATAACAAGTTTTAATTACTTTTGAAAGGTTTGATTATGGTTGAGAGTCTTAATTATGTTATATTTAGGACAAATACAAAGTAGAAGTTAATCAGATTCTTCAGATCACATTTCTGAATGATATTGCAAATGCAAATAACCAGTTTAATAGCTACCTGGCTACAAGTCTATGTACCATTTGGCATCTAATGCAAATGTGTATGCAAAATCCTAAGCATTTGAACCTATTATGCTTAGTGGGCTGAAAGGGTAATGGGTGCTGAACTGGTTTATTGTTCCCAACGCATCTACTGTGATTGTTACCAAGCTCCCTATGCCTAGTCCCAGCCCTTCCTAAACTCTCCAAAAGGATCTACCCCAAGACCTGAGCTTCTACTGTATGTCTGTCTTGGGGTTGAATCTCCAAATTCTTCCACTCTTGGAATAAAATAATCCCAACACAGCTCTCCTGCATTCATTGCATTCCTGCCACACAACTGAGGCAAAATGGCATTGCATTAGAGCAAGCACTAATGATCCTAAAGCTTTGTCTCTCCAGTGAGCAATGGATTCAGTCCCCTAGGATTCTGGCTCCATTCCACAGCGGGGGGTGGAAAGTGAAGCAAATGAACTGGTCTGTATTAATTACATGTGATTTGTGTTTGAGACAGCTTGGGAGTCGAACCAGTTGATAAAGATGCCATCAAACACCCTCCCCGGAGTATTACAGGCACAATACTCAGCAGGGTGCTCATCCTGAAAATCTTCATGTCTGCTATCATCATCATCAGTGGAACCCTCTTTGTCTTTTGGAAAGAGGTGAGAAATACCTCTAGTCCATCCTGTTTTCACTGGCACCGAGAACTAATATATATCTATATCTAGGATAGCTAGCTTGCTAGAATTAACATTGAGAACAATTGTCTAGGAAGGTAGGGTATTCAGTAAAGAGCACTCGGTCAGGGCTGCATGTCAGGACACCTGGGTTGGACTCTCAAATCAACCACTAATGTGCTTTCTCCACCTCTTAAATACCGATTTTTCCCATCTATAATAGAAAGATAATCATCGTTAAAGTAATCACAGGTTCTTAGATATCTGGAGGTCAAAAGCACCCTGTAAGCATTTTGAATTCCTATTTTTAAACCAGTATTGCTGAAGGGTTTTAGCTTCTGACTTTATACCATAAAGTTCAACTATCATGTAATAATATAAATTTTTTTGCCTGCTTTCTCAGCTGCATGCAAAGCCAGGCAAGTAAATATATAGTGAATTTATACATTTTTATTGTATACATGATTATTAAACTGGCAGAATTATCTCTGCATCAGATTGCCACAAACCACCCCGTGCGGCACTTGTTATACCTTTTAAAGCTGGGGATGTGTCACTCTACAAATTAATCCTAATGTCCATGTTCGGTAATAAGATTAAATGAGATTACTGAGAAAATTTAAAAATACAACACATGATCCTTAAATGGATTTAAGATGCTGGGTTCAGAGCACATGCTATCTGTAAAATACTTCAGTAGTCCTTTGCTAATTGGATGGAACTAATTAGCAAATTGCCTTGATCTTTGATCAGAATTCACCCACTTGGCTAAGAATTTAAGAGATGAAATGATTTGATTGTAAGCAGAGTGCTGGCTTGGATTGCAAGCTGATTGTGACTTTAAACAGCGGTGGTTACAGACTGCGCTCACAGATTCATATTCATAGACATCAGGGCTGGAAGGGACTTGGGAAGATCATCGAGTCCAGCCCCCGCCCCGGGGGCAGGAAGTCAGCTGGGGTCATAGGATCCCAGCAAGATAAAAATCCAAATGTTCTGTGAGTGCATTTTTGCATGGCTCCAAAGGCTATTTTTAACGAGTCTTCATTTCACATGTTTCCAGAATCCCGAAAGTGGCATAACCCCCCGAACCACAACAATGACGTTCACTTGTTTTGTGTTTTTTGATCTCTTCAATGCCTTGACGTGCCGGTCTCAGGTGAGGTGATGGACACCTGGCAACCTTTTGGGTCTTTAGTTGGGAGCTGAAATGCATGCTTGACCTTCCTGCTAAGACAAACTATTCAGATACAGGGAAGGGACTCATTTCTTTGACTAATTTGGAGGAGCTCTATTTTGGTCATGCGATCAAAAAAAGGAACCAGCTTTGCTTAATTATGACAACGGCCACGTGTAACGAATGGACACCAAAGCTGCGCCTGTCCAAATGATGATTAATGTTGCAAAGCACTGTTGAGTTCACCTGTGGGCAGACACTGGGAAATGTTTACATTTTTTTCCTTTTTTTCCAGACAAAGTTGATATTTGAGGTAGGATTTTTCCGGAATCGTATGTTCTTGTACTCCGTCCTGGGGTCACTTCTAGGGCAAATGGCTGTGGTGTACGTTCCTCCCTTACAAAAGATCTTCCAAACAGAGAGTTTAGGAGCATTAGGTAAGTTCGTAAGGCAACAGTGACATTATATATTTAACTGCTTAAGATGACTGTGAGATTTGCTAAAGTGGATTTGACTGCTGAGGGCATGTCAACTAGGGAGCGCTGTCCTGAAGTGCTCCACACAAGCTACAGCACAAACTCAAATGAGTGTGGCCAGGTTAGCACACTACTGAGCATGTGTTGTAATGATCTCCCCTAAAAGGCAGAGCTTATGGCCACATGTCGGTTCTGGACACAAGGACGCGTCTACACATTCATGAATGCAGCTTAGATAGAGTGCATTTAGTTTAGTACTTGCTTAATAAAGTACTAAACTAAATGTGCAGTAACTAGAGTTACTGTGCAGTAGTGCCGGAGCACAGTTATTTTGTGATGCTTACTGTGCATTAGCCTATTAACACTGTGCAGTATGCTATTAGCACGGTTTTTAACCGCCACTTTACTGCACAGCGTTATTAGGCTAATGCGCAGTAAGTGTCTCATGTAGACGCGCCCCAGATGTGTCAGGTGTCATAGTGCAATGCCCCATCCTGTCACATTGAGTTTGTAGAGATGCGCCCTGAGCTACTTAATACAGGTCCGGCCACTATGTGATAGCTCAGAAGAAGGGGAGAAAAAATGAATAAAAATGTAGTCAGCCTGCTGTCATGTACACTGGTGGAGGTGGAAATTCTTCCTTATAGGTCAGTTTGACTTGATTTTTTAAACCAAATGCAAATGTTAGTGTTAATTGTATTATGAGTCACTTCCTCCTATTATCCAGGCTAAATATGACAGCATGAGTATATAAAGTGTTTCTTTGTGGTTAGTATGTTGACTTCTGTCTTCATTAAAGAAACTGAACTAATGGATAGTTGCACCATTACGATACCCTATTGTTAGACAGTGTGCTTCTTCGATTTGGTGTATGGCTTGCTGTCAGATCAAGTCACAGCAATATGAGCCATGCTTTTCGTCAGTGTGTTGTATCAATATTGGGAGGCTGTGCATGCATCCATGTAGTGACATGTAGAGTTGTAAGTGCATCCATGTATTGACATCTTTACAAATTTCTCTAATGGAGTCGGGGCCTTACTTGAGTGCTCTTCCAAGCACAAAATCCATCTGACCCACTGGGTTGCACTCTGTCCCCTGCTCTATTGACAGATCTGTTGTTTCTCGCCGGATTGGCTTCCTCGGTTTTTATTGTGTCTGAGCTCATCAAGTTGTGCGAAAAACGCTGCTGCAGAACAAAGCAAGTGAGGAGTCACCCTGAGGTGTGATGGACAAGAGACTTCTATGAAGAACGTCCTTTGAACAAAGCTGTGACATTTTGTAATCCAGACGTGTCAGTTTGTGCCTATGCAAATCCCTTTTTGGATACCTCGTCCCTGGATAGGCCTTCCCACACCAGATTACATTCCTGTCCTGTTCTTCACCAACGGCATTTCAGCTTTCCATAGGAGGCTTCCAAGCTGCCACCGGGCACCCAGCATTATGTATATTTTCATAACATATTGATCTGTATTGTTTTATCTGAGACAATCACTCTGGGTCACGTGGCTATGCACCCGGTCTGAAAAATCAACTATGCATAAACGGAAGTTTATTTATTTAAATCACAAGGACTTTTATTAATAAAATCGCGTTTCCAATGTTTTAAACACGACGTTTCTGAGTAGATCTCAGACTGGCCTTGTTAAAAACAGAGGTTAACGCTTAAATAACAGCCAGTTATTTTCTCTTTGCTTCCATGAAACCTTATCCTATCTCCTACAGTGAATGTTTATGGTGTGTGGAGCCCAGATCAGCTGGCCTTAAGAAAATGCTGTTCATTCAGTTGGGTGTCTAGAGACCTGAAATGGGGGTTGTGCTTGCTTTGCCCTCCACCGCTGAGCAGTCTCCCTAGTTTCCCTCCAGGTGAAAAAATGCTTCTGTTCCCGAGGCAAAGAAAGTGGTGGTGCAGCCTTCATCCCACCGGGGCATGATTACATCCTGCTGACTCCCAACTGGGGGGGTTGATAGTCGGTGTAATAACTTGTTCCCAACGGGGCTCTGAAGTGGGAAAGCACAGGCTCACTATGGCCTGGCTTGGCTGAGTCATGTCTGCCTCCATCATACACAATCATCATGGATGTCTCTCTTACACACATTGCATTTGGTAAGAGATTTAGGGCCCATTGCCACTGAATGCCATGGGGAAATTCTTACAAGTGCAGGGCTTTGCTCTGCAGGCAGGTTCCCAAATGAACTGCAGAGGCAACAGAGGATGTCTATGTAGCGTCAGCTGTGGGACCAACCTGGATCGCCGTAATGAACTGACAAGCCAGGGGCACAGCGGTGAGCTGAATCCAGACAGCATGCATGTAAAGAGCATAATGCCTGTGAAAATGAGCTGGGATAAGCTTTGCCAATGGAGTACTAACTACCTGAAAGTATGTAAGAGATGCTTTTAGGAGAAATGGAGTCCCAGCTACTGATGGAAATCTTGCTCGAACCTTCTTGTGCATAATTTTGCAGAGCTAGCTGCTCAGTCATTTCAAATCCTTTTCCGCTCAGCTAACTTCACCATGTGGAAATGTTAGGCACAAAGCTGCAAACTCCCCAACCCCGTCAATGGCTTAGCCTGGTTTTCACAAACTTTCCCACCCCTTAAAGCTTCTTGAGCAGAAAAGCTGCTTGGGGCTAAAGACAGCAGATGAAATCCATATGAGACTTAGGCACCTCGCTGCCTTTCTTCACTTCCTAAGTCCGATATTTAAAGATTGCACAACTCTGCTCAGCAACAGCCTAACCCTGTGTATCCCTAAAGCCTTTGGGACCCCAAATTTGACAGCCCTATATAGATGCTTCTGAGCTTCTTGAAGCTCCTTTTTTCCTGTATATGATCTGATTTAGGGATAAAAAGTCTATAGCTTGATTCTTCATAAACTGCAGAACTTCACAGGAGTGAAGCGGCTATGCTGAGGTGCATTAGCCGACGATCAGGTTCAAAGCCTTGACAAAAGCTGCCCAACACTGATCTTTTGTGTGCTGCCACAGAGCAGTTCAGAGGAACATAAATCAGCTCTTCAAATCCTAAGTGTGAAGGTAAAGAACATTTCTGCAATTTACTGAACAGTTTTAAAAAAAGCCAGTAACTCCCATAACCATTGTTTGGTAGCATCAACCTCTAATTGTTCGTGCAGATCATTAAATATTAACAACTTCTTTGTGAATCTTGGGTTTTTAAATAAATTATAGCCTGCTTAGAAAGAGAAGTCTGTGGCTCAGGTTAGACAATGGCCCCCATGCCCCTGGAAACACACTCAAATAGAGAAGTTGCATGATACCTTTTTCCAAGAGATGCAGCGACCTTTCTTCTCTGTCTCAGTCCATTTTGACAGCACATGAGCCCTTGTTGTGTAGAAGCTACTGAACTGCATTAGTAGGAGCACTGCCAGCAAATCAAGGGCCATGATTCTTGCCCTCTATTCTGCACTGGAGAGGCCACATTTGGAGTCCAGTGTCCAGTTTTGGGATCCCCACTACAGAAAGGATGTGGACAAGTTGGAGAGAGTCCAGCAGAGGGCAACAAAGTTGGTTCGGGGACTGTGGTGCATGACTCCTGAGAAGAGGCTAAGGAAACTGGGCTGATTTAGTCTGGAGAAGAGAAGACGGAGGGGATTTAATAGCAGCCTTCAACTCACTGCAGGGGGGCTGCAAAGAGGATTGAGCTGGACTGTTCTCAGTGGGGGCAAATGACAGGACAAGGAGTAATGGGCTCAATTTGCAGCACGGGAAGTTGAGGTGAGATATTAGGAAAACTCCCTCACTAGGGGTGTAGTAAAGTACTGGAACAGGTTACCCAGAGAGACGGTGGACTCTGCATCTTTGAAGCTTTTGAAGACCTGGGTAGATAAAGCCTCATTTGGGATGATCCAGTTGGGGCTGGTCCTGCTTGGAGCAGGGGGTTGGACTAGATGTGACCTCCTGAGGTCCCTTTTAGCCCTCATTTTCTATGATTCCATGAAAACTGCACAAGAATTGGGGGATTTCAGGAAGCAAAAGTTTAGGGGAAAAAAAAAGTGTGACAGAAAGGTCCATGCATGTATTCATTTATTTTCGACAGCATGTTTGCTACATCATCATTGAAAAGGATCATGTAATCATTCAGAGGAAAAAATAATCATGTAAAAAGGGCTTAATAATTATTCAACAAGGAAGTTTTCAATGTGTTAAGGACTCTGGAGCCCCTCTTGATCACTTAGGACACCTATACACTTGCCGGATGTCTGCTCCGATGCATGCTAATTAGCACGTGTCGGAGCAGACTCCATTCTGCTGAAGCGTGTTAATTAACGTGCTCCAGCAGCCTCCACGTCATGCCTATTTAGTGTCCCCACACTTCAAAATGGTGGTGAAGGTGCATGAACTGAAGCCTGTCGAATGACCTTTAGTTTAAGCACCCCCACTGCCATTTTGAAGTGTGGGATGCTGAATACACATGACGCAGAAATTAAAGGGCTTTAATTAAAGCAGCTATCAGAGCAGCTTTAGTTAATGCACTCTCTCCCTCCATCCTGGATCATATGTATAGCCACCCATAGGTATAGGTATGAGAATACTGGCTCAGGCCTGAGATATCCTATGTGTCTAACTAGCTACCATATACACCATAACCATCATTATAGGTAGGATACAACATGTGTTGCTGATTACCAGGAGCAAGAGCTGGAGGGATCCATTCACATTCCCCTTTCCAGAACCATTACTTTTCACAGTACACATTGAAGGCACAAATGCAGGCGAATTGAAACAGCCTACTTCAGCACCCTATACACAAGCACCATGGTAAAAGGTATATCAGAATATACTTTCAGGATAATCTTAGGCCTAACTGGAGCCTGTATGTAGGTATCTACATATATCCTGTTATAGCATGTTATTTGCACTAAGTTGTGGCAACAGTGAAAATTCAGGTCCCCTCTCTGACAACAGACAGTGGAATAGGAAGATTCTTTGAAACTATCTTTTTTACTAGGAAAAGGCACGCTCAATTATACGTGTTAATCATGAGAACAAATACTGAATTTCACTTCCCTGTTTCTCTACCTGGGATGGAAAGGTCCCCAGTGCAAGTAGGTGTTATTAATTAGTTAATTACATAGTTGGAAAGTCAGCAATAGTCAAGCTACCAACGTACTGGTTGCTGGGACTGGAATCTAATAAAAAAAGCCCTGAGTGTAATAGACTGTAGCTACTCACCAACAGAGACAAGTGCAGAAAATAGAGAAATAAGGAAAAGTAGCAGTGTACTTGGAGTTAAGGTACTTTTAAAAAATATATCCTGATTGTTAGTTTTTCTAAAACCAAAAACAGAGTATTAAAAAACTCTTTTTCCAGGCAATGTTAAACTTGAACCATTCAAGGCATCTGTGAAGGGCTTGTGACTTATCACTTCTTATGGCCTAACCCTGCACTCCAATTATGGATGACGCCACAAGTGAAGGCATTTTCCATGAAATGTGTCAATCTACCCAATGGGAGTTATTCCTGAGTAAAAAGATTACAGGACTGGGTCAACTAGTTAGGAGTCCTGTGTGGCTGAATGGTTCTCTGACCTTTTCATTTTGCTAAATTTAAAAGCAACAGGGCAAATTCTATACCAACTCGTGAACTAACTAGAACTTGAAACAAGTAATGTGTAACATAATTCAGTGCAATGCCAGAACCACTATATCCAGTGCTCCGTATTTCTGCATAAAATCCCGTACCTTAGAACGTATTGAAAAGCTGGATTTTGAAACATTTACAGCAACAAAGCAAATTAAGTGAATCTTTCCTAAAAGATTAATTGGACTGTTGTGTGTACAGAGAGTTTAAAAAATAACACACTGCTGGACCTGATTTCATCTGCCAGAAATAAGTTTTCAGCTGAGTTATCAGAAGCTTGTTTGACATCTTTGAACAGCCTATATATAGTCCCAGTTAATACTCCATGTCAATAAGCAGCAGTGCTAATATTTGTTCTTAATTCTACATGATGAGAGGAAGATGGGCCTACTAGGAGGGCTACCCAATTTATATGGAGCTACAACCAGCACAGATTAATAAAGGGCTTAATCAGCTATTTAAAATGCTGACTCTCCCCACACAAATAACCTACAGTCATGCCATCTTCCAGAACCTACATATTACATACTCATACTTCATGCTAGTTTCAGGAAATTATGCAAATAGAAACAGAGGAGAAAATCTCCTGTCTGAGAAAAATCAGGTCTCCGAATCAGGTAGAATTTCCTGAGTCACAAGGTCACTTTAATTATCATCGTCTTCCGCCGGTGTTCGCAACCCTTCGCTCTGACGACTCTTCCCTGTCATTTCCAGCAAGGCCTGAGCCTCAGGGTCAGCATCAAGGACACTCTTCTTACCCTTTGTCTGAAAGAAAATCACAAGGGTAATTTAAAAGGTAAATGGTGCCAGGTCACAAGTCAGTGGCCCTCAATCATATACAAGCTGATTGTCTGGTTTTCCAGCCTTCTACAATGAAGGTGCGTGCTGTCCAAGCAAGGTGTCTACAAACAGAACAGATTCACCATGACATGCTAACAGCTCTGCACTGCCCCGGTAATGCAAGCCAGCCATAAAGCTGGCTGAAGGGACCAGGTAAGCATTTATGGTTTATTTGGGTCACAAAGCAGCTGGAACAAACTGTTTAATCTGACCCAACAGTTCAGGTACAGATGGGAACACCAAAAAAGATGATGAAATCACAGCCTGACAAGTCTTTCCTAAAAGATGGGCTCTCTTGCTGTTTGTGAGGCATGCGCCCATTGTATAATAGCAACCATACACCCACTGTTTAATGGAAGAGACACCTACTACAATAATCCTTTCTTTCCTTGATGCCTCCCTGTTCCAAGTGGCACCTACAGTGTCTGTTAACTTCTGAAGTGCAAATATTTTGCTGTCATGGCAATGAGTGCTTTTGGAAATAAATGACAGGATTTTTCACAATACGCTTGACACCTGTTAGCAGCAATGTGTTGGTGGCCTGGGGCTATGTTGCATCTAAAGGGCTGATTCTCTTATACAGAGTAACACCTGAAGACGTGGTATGGAAAATATTTGTGATGAAATATTGCTGCTAACTCACAAGCTTGGGTACTACTAACAGATGTTGCTGCAATTAAGCATCAACCACATTGCTAAAAACCCCAACAGAAACATGTTCAGTATTATCCCATGTGCGTTCTGTACATTTGCATTCATTTTGCCAGAGTTCAATCTGTCTCAGAGCTCAAATCAGAAATGAGACATCCCATGCTAACAAGTTCATAGCAACCATGCTGGCATCACAGCTGCTTGTGCATTAGCAGACACTAGTTACCCCAAAACCTGAATAAAGTACATTCATTGTATATCACTATCCACACGATTGTCTTTCTAGTATTTCTGGCTTGATTTTTACACTATGTTTTTTTTCTATTTTAGCATTTCCTGCTGCTGCTTTCAGACATTATATTGACTTACCTCTTCAGTTTCTGGGACCTCTCCCACTGCCCACACTTCCATGGCATCTAGTGTAAAGTCTTCCTTAGCTGACAGCTGAGGACTGTTGTAGGTGGTACATCTAGATTTTGCTTTGCTGTGTCCCTTCCCATAGTCACAGTCTATCCAGAGTCCAAAGTACTCATGCTGCCCACCCATGCCCTGTAAAGTAAATGAAACACTCACTAAGTATATGTAAAATTAGAAACTGAGCTATAAGTGGTAGCTTGTGAACCATTAGTTTCATCATCCTATGACCAAACTTTCAAATGAAGTGTTTCAAGCAAGTCTGAATTGACGTACAAAAATCAAACACCTGTGGGTGCAATCCAAACGTTATCTGTGCCATATACCCTTTGAACAGGGCTACAGGAAACGGGGTACTTTGCAAACACATCAGTTGTTCCTTGCTTGGGAAATTTAACCCACTGAGTATTCTAACACCTGCTATCCTTTCCCTTTTTCAGTGAGGGGATGCTTATGTGAAGCCTTCTCCTAAAATAAGTGAGTACAGTTTGATGTTGCTTTCACTAAAGCAAGAGTGAAATGAGTGTTTCTGAGCTAACTGCTGACACCACGCTGATGTGTTTCATGGCAGAACATTTCCCTTATTGTTTACAAAAATGTGAACTCCACCATGATGTGGCAGGCCGGTGTAGGGTCCTAGACATGGCTAACTTCTAGCGATGTAGCTGTAGGGTAACAGGCTCTACTATCTCTGGGCACCATTTGTACTGGGAGGCTCTGTGTATGAACCCAACATAAACCATCAGGGAGGGTGACACTGCCATCACACTAAGGATAGGTTGTCTGGACCTTGAATGTCTCAGGTCTGGTGGCTCTAATGCTCTTTAAATGATGTAGAGATGGGCAACCAGCTCTTTCAGCCAACAGCCTGAGCATGACAGCATACAGAGCGCTGGATGTCAGATTTGCACATTATTCTCAACTTGCATGTAGGGTTTTACTCCCCAACTCCTCCAGAAATTTGATCTTCATAAATGATAATCATTTTAGTTAGATATATATCAAGAAAAATTTAAGCTACTCAATTCAGTGTGTTAGCATGAACTCCAACTAAAGTAAATAGGTGAACAGGCACCAATTCTACTACCACTGTCCAGATACTACATAGGATGAAGACACGTTAAGATAAACAGTCCGTCTATGAAAAGTCTCAAGACAATATACCAATGTAGATGTATGGCCTTCCACCACCACTATGGAGCACCCATTTCTAACTGAACTGGTGCGATGTACTGGCAAAGCAAAGGCTAACCAGAGTGAGATATATCAGTATGTGG
>NW_017728998.1:6929428-6939040 GCF_001723915.1 Gavialis gangeticus | reverse complement strand
TGACAAGATGAAAACCATCCTTGAGAATCACAGCACATGAAATAAATGAGCTTGAAATTGCAGAAGCAAATTTACAAGACCCTTTAAGATACCAGCTGTGACTCTACTTTCCAACGCGTCATTTCTTAGTACTTACGAGTCCATTTGGCATAGTTTGCTGCCCATGATTCAGGTACATATAGTGGTCATTGTATCCAGTGTCCAAGTACATGGCAAGAGACGGGAAAATAGAAAACAAGAAGCATCTGTTGTCACCTGCCAATTGTAAGAGGATAAAGTATCAGAGACCAGATGAAGGGCAAAAAACATGACTTGCCTACAAATATGGTAGTTAAGATCTTAAAAAGGCCCAGCTAAATATATCCAGACAAGTACTGGCATGGCAGCAGAGCCAACGTCGATGTGTAAGCAAGGCATGTAGTTACAATGCTCAGTCGCACCCTTTGAGGCCCCTTTGAAATCAAAGGGAGTGCATGTCCATCAGTGGGGGAGGCATCTGAGGTCTCTCAGGGATGTCAGAGTACTACATATAAGCTAGTCTACCCCCAATACTTGCACCAGTTTACTTTGGATTGGTTCAGTAGACCTGTACAAACATCCTGCTTCTGTCTACAGTTGCACAGATGTCAGTTAGCTCAACTTGGTGGGAGATATGTATGTGCAAAAGGACTTTGCAAGGTCCTTACTTTCCAATGCTTTGCCCTTGTTGTTGTTTATACCTGTGCAAAGATGGTACAAAGTACTATCCACCCAGCATGGTTGAATATTGTATTTGCTACTCACTTTTCACAGGGGTCATCACACATATATAATGATACATTTATCACTGTGCAAAGAATATAGACTAAGGGGTAAATTAAACCCAAGAACATTTTAGAAATTAGTCATATGCAATGCACTGAGTCAATCTATGTCTCAGGAAGTTTTTATTAGTACGTAAGAACTCTCAACAGGCTAAATTGTCTGTTGAGTCAGTGCAATGTTGAATCACTGCAAAATTTTATTAGGATTATTAGACCTTGTGTTTCCAGCTTAGTGAGTTAAAACCACAAGTTAGAAAGTGTCTCTGGCAACATCCGATTCTGTTATCCTGCCTGCCATGACAGTTTATTGAATGCAAGCGTTACAAGTCTTTTGCAAAACTTCTCAGCAATTAAAGTATGTACTAGAACATATGATAAGTAGCATTCGCAAATGAAATAACTTGACTATTTAAATCCTCCAACTCCTCTCCTCAGCATGCCCAAAGGCACCAAGTAACACACTCAATTAGGCACTGCCACATTTCATAACACTGGGATACTAGACACAAAGCAATCACATTGAAATGCTACCTTGTGTATGTTTTCCAGTGCTTTAGTTTAAGAGCACCCCAAAGTTTGTCAATGAAAAACCAGTTGAGCCAACATAAACTAAAGTTTTTAGTCAACAATCTCCACACCACTGTAATTTTAAACTGAAAACACTGACAAACAGTAGCAGAGTAAGCTGTACTGTATGCAATGGTACTGTTTTTACTATTCTGCCTAACTGTTGCTCCAGAAATAAAAGATTGCCATCTACTGGACATTTGATTTAGTCTGCAGTTTGAAGGGCTACAGTGTCTCCATCATACCCATATAGGTCCAAAAACTCAGGGGGAACTCTATCCCAGGGTGTTTATTCCAGTTAGCAAATCCTATAGGCTCTTCAAGTTGTCAGTGAATAACAAACAAGCTTTAGGCAATCACCCCAAATAGTTTTGCGTTGGCAACAGCAACGAATACCTAGACATTTATTTTTTAATGGTATCCCAGATGAGACTTTGCTTTGGAGTACAAGGAAACACGCAATGCCTATATTTTACAGGAGGATGGTATGTGTTACCAGTATCACTGGGGAATTATCAGGTCCAGGAAATGGATATCAGAGGGGATCTGTAAGGAACCACATCTCTGGAACTGTACTTTCATTATGAAAACTACATTTACTCTAGCTACAGCACAAGCCTGCCTGGTAAAGAAAGACTGTGTAAGGAAAACAATAGTGAAAGAATGGTTTGATGAAACCCTAGTTTGTAAGAATTTCTTCTATTATGATTTTGTCTTACTAATAAAATGAACTACTGTGGATATGAAAAAGAAGAGAGGAGAAGTATTACAGGTTCAAATTACTTTCTTCCATGGGGCAGATAACTTTAATTAAAAATTCCTAAGAAAAGGAGCAACTTGAAAACCCTGTAAAAGTTCCTTTCTGTCATTAAGCCAAAAGCTACTAGTAAAGTCTTCAGTGGTACATACCCGTGCAGCTACTGTGCGGTATAAGATTTAGGCAGAAAAATAAGATTCTTACCTTGAAACTGCGGTTTAACTTCCCACGAATGTGATGCAAACCCACCAAAGATGTATCCATCTGTGTCCTTTAAGACCAGTAGGCAGGGGCCCTTACTTACAATATGGCCACATAACTGTGAAAAACTTTCTCCGTGAAGCCTAGAAGAAAACAGAAGCCTCCATTTGTGCTGCAGCTCCATTGGCAGATAGGAGTTGATGTATATAATGGATGGAATGTCAAGGAGACTAACAAATCCTTCTCCTTTGAGGCCTTTGCATTTGGGAACCAAATTGACTAGGTCTTTGGCCTCATCTGGAACTGAATGAAGAACAAGGAGCCCCAGCCTGATAACAACGCTGAGGAAAGTAGAGATCTGTGGCACTCGAAACACCCAGTCCTCAATGACACTTTGATCGCACGTGGCATTCTGTAGCTCAGCACCCACGAGACTCTCTCCACCTAAATACATATTAACACAAGTTAGTGGCAAAGCTGCTTTGGGCCTCAAGTCTATGTAATTCCTTAAGAAAACAAGTTTTTTTTCATTCAAGATCCAAAAATCAGTATTTCCAATATATTAGCAATGCATGCCGACAGAGCAAAAGATAGCTGAAACTGGCAACAAGATCGAGTAAATATACCTGGAAAGAAGGGCAGCAGCTTGAAACAACCAGTAGCTGTGCGTAAAAGGTGGCAAGGAACCATGATGTCTTTATTATAACAGATAGTAGGAAATGAGGGGTCTAATATAATGGCTTTAAAGAGAACCATAAAGGGATACAGATGCCCCAAAACACCCTTCAAAATGCGAGCTAGGTGGTTGTACAATGTTTTACAAAACTTAGCCGTAAATCTGCAATTGGGACTGAACTGGGGCTTCAAGGCCAAAAGCCACTGGAACTCCAACAAGCAGCTTGTACGGGTAATTAAAAGTCCCAGATCTGATCTCAATCCTCAAGTCTTTGGTTTTTGATCTAATTTAAATCCAAGGCAGATATGGCTCAAGGAAACAGATCTCACAGGAAGAGTGGATTTTGTGAGGTCTGTGCCTCATGCTCCTTCAGTATGTTCAAGCGCACCTGCAGGTCTCAGTTCCGACAGCAGCTGAGAAGCCAGTGTCTTTACTCCGCTGGCAACATCTCGAGTCTTTTCCAGATCCCAGCCCTTCAGCTCCTTCCTATAGTTCAGTACATGGACTGCAACAGTGACGAGATGCTCTGTGAACTTAAAGGTGATTGTGATCCCATTACAAACTCCGTATCAAACGAAAAAATCACCAAGAACCTCACCAAAGCACCCCACATGCTTAGCAGCAAGGGCGACCATCAGTGCAGATGGCAGTAATCTGACTGACCAAGACACCTACTGCTGTACTTAAGTGTTAGAAGTATCGCCCATCTGCATTACACCCTTCCCTCAAATGCTTTATACGCCTCTGCTCTCTCGACATTTTTGTAAGAGACAGCTCTTATACATGGGCAAACTGTGACAGAAATAAAGGGCGGTGTCATTTACAAGTAGTCCAAACGGGGCAGTGGCAGAGGAATTCTGCTCAGTTTTGCTCAGTTCTCCGGGGAGCAGGTGGGTTGTCCCCTCCTGACTGTTCTCCCATTGAGCCACTCCAGACCAGCATTGGGGAGAGCAGTATGAACAAGGAACAGTCACTGAGTTCTTCTAAGTCCAGCCACTGCCTTGCAAGAGGGCTACCCAATGGGCACGGCTCAGAGAAGGCAGCAGCGGAAAAGTCCACAGGCTCTCCTCCCCTTGGAACACCTGCCACACACACCTGGCCCCAAAATACACCCAAAGTCAGAGCCAGTCCTAATTCTCTGTGTTGTGCTCTAACCACTACCTCCAAACAAATGTCCAGTTTTAAACAAAAGCCAATGAATTTCCCCTTCACCTCTTGGATCTGTTTCCTCGTCACAGGCCCTGCCGTCTCAGAGATCATTCCCATTATGATGCCACTCTTCTCATCTGCCAGGCCTTTTAAAAGGTATGACATAAACATTACAAACTGCTCCTTAACAATCTGTTCACTTGGCCCAGCAGCCTTCCCAGGCAGGTTGACACTCCTCATTCCATTGAATAATCTGATGGTCATCTGCTCTGGTAACGCTTGCTGTGTGTAGGCCTGTCAGGGAAAGAAGCAAGAGGGACAGGTTTGAACTTGGAAGAAGAAGAATTCTAAATAGCATTAAAGCTACTACGTGCCTAAGTGCAGTGGTTATGACCAACATCTAATAGATACGAATAGCGTCAAGCCTGTACTGAATCACTTCTCCAAAAGACAATCCCCATCTTTAATCAATCATTTTATAGCATCCCCAGTTATAGTGTCCAGGCTTCCAGTAAGCTGTTGTTTGACTTTCAGGTAAAGGCCATGACAGTTTTACAACAACTCTGTTAGGACTGAATTTTGGAAGAGTTAAAAAGACACAAATCAAGGCTCTCCATAAGAAAACATGGATTCAGAGGCTTGCAGCTCAGGGGTCACCGGGCAAAATAGCAGGAACTTCACTCAAGCCTTTGCAGTAACACTGGTATAGAGGCAGCAAAGTCCCTTTGCTGGATTAAATTTCATAGGTTCAGTTTTATTTCTAATGAAGCCAATGAAAATGCTGTAGCTGCATCATAGCAGCCATTACACACAGCTTCAACCCATTCCCGCTGACATCAATTGTAAAACGCCCACTGATTTCACCGGGAGCAGAACTGAAAGCAAGTCTTAGCCATGACAGTATATTGAGGGCAGAGCTGCTTTAGGAAAGCACCATAGGAGCCTACAGTGAGGCAAGCTGCAGGAAACTCCTGTAAGCAGCTTACCCAATGACTTCAGAGCTGCATCACTATCCCACATCTCCCTCTGTCATCACTACAACTACACTGTTCTGTCCTAGGAGATACAGGATGGCTTAGCAGGCTCATACATGAGACTAACACTTCTCCTTGCCTTCACATTTCCTTTTTAAACGGGGTTTGAAGAGAACTAACAACACTAAAATGACAGCGGTCATTGTTCTCCTGAACAGATCCAAAATAGCAAGAGTTATATTACACCCCTCAGTCAGCAACTTATTTTTTGTTTCATGGCAACAGCTGGAGCTCCCAAACAGAGCAAAAGCTCTTGTACCATCGGATATTTTAAAGGGATTCAGGCAGATGGGAGCTTTTCTAAATCTCCCTAGGTCCCTACCTGCATCTTTAAGGACTTATATAGCTTTAATAAAAAGAGCTGGCCTTTCTAATCTAAATAGATGGGAGACAGAGACTAAGGGTGACAGGAGAAACTGAAAAAATGTGATTGTCCAAGGCCACAGCAAGTTAGTGTCAAAGACAAGAAGGGAACCTAGGTCTTCAGGTTACCAGGTGCTAGATATTTAAAGATCTCATTGATTTACGAGTTAGATACCTAAATACTTTAAATATCTGGCCCTTCACCATGTTGCTGCTTTCCTTCAACTTTATTTCAATGATCCTATAACATGTGACGCTTATATAAAAATATGCTCTTTGTATTGTCATAAGTTACACATTTGCCTCCTGTCCCACTCAAGTTGTCAAGGATTACAAAAAAAATATTTTCCCCTCTTTTCTTGATTACAAAATCAGCGCAAAGCAAATCAGTTTGGAATATATGTTAACGAGGTAAAGCATACAGCCTTGGCTTCATCAAGCAAAATTAAATTCTCTCTCTTCCGGCCAAGTCTGAAGATTAGTGGCTGTGGGTGCAGTTGAAAGAGAACGATATGAGCAAACACGAATCTAATTATGTTACAACTTGCCAAGAATTTCTGTAAATTACAACACATCATAAATTCTGCAATATTCTCTCCCTTGGAGGGTTTTGACAAAAGATATTTGCATATTTGAGTTAGTTCATAACTGCAATTCATGTTGTTTATTCTGTTGAGTGCAATTCAAAAGATACCAAGTACAAAAACAGTGACAGTTAACCTTAAACTGTAAGAGAAAAATTATAAGAGCCTACAAATGCCAAACTGTGTCAAATAAGGGGCCCATGCTCACCCAGTATCTTATCTGATGGGGCAAATGGCAGATGATTTAAAAGAACTATATTAGAAACAGGGCATGAGTAGAGTTATTCAATCCATCATACTCAGGGCTACATGCCTAATTGTTGTATTTAATAGCCTCTGATGGACCTGTGCTCCATAAATCTAATCCCTTTCTGAACCTCCTTCTCCATACAGACATATTTAATGTGATATTAAAATGTAATACTGTCCATAATTAACTGCCCACAAGTATGCATTTCTCTTCTAAAGTAATATTCTACACGTTACATTACAGATATATCACGATTGATGGATTGTTCTTGCCTTTAGCTTTGCCAGAGTCACAAATTTTCTGGTGGTTTTTTCATTCTTTACTCCTGCTGGACCATCCACCCCAGATAAGGTATCAAATACTTTATCAATATCCGTCTGTTCTTCAGGAAGAAACCTGGAAAGATGATTCTGATAGGAGCTGCTTTCTGTGTTGCCCATCTTTCCAGAAAGGTGATGGAGTCCTGCAATGGAACAAACAGAGAGAAAAAAGACAAATAAAAGCATGAAAAGATTGATTTAGAGGGGAGGAAGGGAGACCCAATCCCCCCTTCCTCCCCTGCTCCCATAACACACCCACACCTTGGTGATAAAAGAAAGAATTCCTGACCTACAGGCACAAATTTTGCAAGTTGAAATAATTTAATTACACACAAAGTACTGCAAGTACAGCAAAAACAGAGATTCAATGCACTCAAAGGAAACAATATAAACATTAAATAGTATTAAAACACCTAATGTGTTTTTTAAACCACACACACTACGCTCGCCCTTTCTACCAACACACACATCACTTAAGGCTTATCAAATGGAAAAACCAATAAGATCTGACAACTAAATTAGTTTATACAGAGCTAATGTAAAAATGTCAGTTGGAATACATCAGGAGAGGCAAACCAATTACGTTGTTTCTTTCTGATGTTTCTTTCTGATGGACTGAAGCCAACCTCTGCCAATAGCACTTAGGAGCAAAATTGTACCTGCCATAGGCAAGGAGTCAATAATGCAGAACAGGTGAAAACTTTTTCTATACACCGAATTTGTGCACCAAATTTTCAAGGCTTCTAGGATGAGACTCGTCCCTGTCATTTTCAGTAAACTGCAACTGAATTGCAGACTGTCCACAATTTACTAAAAATGAGTCAGTCTGATGGCTGCTAGTAGAAGCTTTGGAAATGAGGGGAGATAAGAGCTATAAAAGTGACTAGCTCAGATCAGTGTCAAGGTTTCTAATAGCAACCCTCTGACAGCTCTTCCCCGTCACCATTTCTGTCTAGTTAGCAAAGATGTCATGAAGCAGATAGCGAGGCTGAAAGATACTGGGCACTTACACAGCTTGTGTACTTCAGTGATATGCAGATAGCTACAATAGAAACCATCAGTAACGAGCGGGGACCACTGTTGTGTTTATGGTGTTAAACAAATGTCACTGATCCAGTAGTGCACGTAGGTGGAGTACACTGTGCTCAGCTGCCTCCACGGCCCTGGAGGTGCGTGTGGGGGGACGTCTTCACAGCCAGACAAACCGTGCCAGCGGAGTGACTCAGAGCAGGCAGTGTAAAGCCACCTTTCCTGTTCCTCCACTGCGCTTGGGGCTGAGCATGTCTCAACCAGCAGAGAATTGCACCCTGCATGGTTTAGTTAAAGATTACACGAACTTCCACTTCCTTTCTATTGTATTGATAGTGAATAAACTGTACTCCTTTGGTTGGCAAGTGGCACCTCTCCTCCCTGGATTTTTTTTTTTTTTTTAAGTTTGCCAACATTTCCTGCTTTCCCTGGTGGTTTGGAATCAGCTTCCACCTCCTGCCCTTTTCACCCCAAGATGGAGAAATCTGCCATGGGAGAAAGTCAGGATGTGCTGAAATCAGTTTAACCGGAGAGTTTAACCCTTCCCTGCCTCCCCCAAATCCCTATGAGTGCCACGGCCATGCCACAGGGAGATGTGAACCAAAGCCCAAGCCACTCCAGACTGGATTTCTCTCCGTGGCCCCAAGTCCTGGGACCTCCTGGTCAGTAAGTCCTTAAGCTGGTGAGCCACCTGACCAGGAAGGAGGCTCCAGCTAGGAGGACCCCGGCAGGGCCAGCTTCCTGCCTCTCATCTGTTCCTGGCAAAGTAGAGCGGGGGGGCGACACGGTGGATCCAGCTGCCAGCCAGCCTCCATTTCCCAGCAGCCCCTGCCAGCATGACTGGGGCTGGTTTCCACGGAGAACACAGCAGCAGCCGCAGGGTGATACCACAGGGGCCAGGGTTTCCATGGAGACCGGCCCCAGCCACGCTGGCAGGGTACACAGCAAGGCAGGGAGCTGCTTCGGGGCATAGCCAGATTAACGCCCAGGCCAGGACTTCCTGGTGGCCCCAGCATCGCCAGGTCCCAGCTTGGCCGCGATCCTGTGTGCTGGCCGCCAGCCGGACCGAGCCCCGGTGGGGCAAGGGGCTGCCCCCGAAGCTCGGTCACGACCACTGAGGTCTGCTCGAGGGCCTGAGGACTGGTCCAGAGCCAATGGTTGGTGTCCCCATCCCCAATGCCGGGGCTAGGAGAAGAGCCAGCAATGCCACCCCCAGGCAGACATGTGACCCGCCCTCAGCTTGCACGGACATGAATATTAACGACCTGCTCTTGCATATTCATGAACCCTCCTTCTCACCCAGCCTATGTGACATCAATGGCCAGCAGCAGGACATGAATAGGAATAACCAGCATCTAATTAATACGTGGAAAGGGACATGCCCCCTCATTAATATTTATAACTACAGTTCATGCATATGGTAAACCAGACACACACACATCACAATTAATTATTAATAATTAGATTAATATTAACAATATGAACTGCCTGGTCATTAATATTAACCAATATGCATGAGCAGTGACACTGCTGATTTGCAGAACATGGCCACGCCCACCACTCATTATTATGAATGAGGCTGTTTGGTCACGCCCATTTCACCGCGACTCTGAATAGTAATGAGGCTCCTTGCTGGCCACGCCTATCTCATGAATATCAATGACGCTCCTTGACGGGTGACCACGCCCAGCTCATGAATATCAACATAGCTGCTTGGTGATCACGCCCTTATTTATTAATACGCATGAGGCCAGTCTCGGACCACGCCCACCTCTGGTTAATAGCCCTGGGGCCAAACAACCAGCACCTCCCCGCCCCTGTCTTTAATATTCATGAGGCCACGCCCCCTCCCGTGACTCACCGCCCTTGCGCGCGGCCC
>NW_017728998.1:6915177-6929414 GCF_001723915.1 Gavialis gangeticus | reverse complement strand
CGGCTGCAGCGCAGAGCGACCCCGCCCCCCCTCGGCTGGCCGGCCGGCCCCGCCCCTCACATGGAGAGACCTGACAGACAGGCCGCTCCGCCAATAGGAAGGTGGCGCAGGCAGGCGGTGAACCAAGTGTATAGCTGGGCGGTGCGGCTGGGATGTGCGTGATGACGTTAAGGAGGGCGGGGCTGTACGGGGCGGGGGTACGGGGCGGAGCGGGCGCGTTTTGTTTGCGTCATCACGAAGGTGGGTACCCCCCCCCCGAGGCCGGGCGCGTGCGTACTGCTCCCTGCCTGTGAGTTATGAACCCAATAGTGCTGGGATGTGGTGGGGAGTCTCCATGGGAGGGTGCTTTCCTCCCCCCAAAACACCACATAATTGCCCCGAGGGGCTGTATCCCCCAAAACACCATATAATTGCTCTAAGGGGCTGCACTCCCCCTCCCCCAAACACGCCATATATATGTTCTGCTATGGGGATTTCCCAGGTTTTGGGGCCTTCTTGGTTGCCCCCATCCCCTCTTTCTGCTGCATGTCAGGGGGGTGCAAGCCTCCCTGAGGGGTGTTGGCTGCAGGCTGGGGACGGGGACTGGACTGTGCCAATGCTCCTGCCAGGACCAAAGCCAGAGGTTCCCGGCTAGGGGGTCTTGCCCCTGCGCTCACAGATGATGCCGTATTTGGGGTCAGAAAGGGATTGCACCCCATGGTCAGACTGGTACGGACTGGGGTGGGGGTTGCTTTCCTCCTCTGCCTGGCATCTCTTGAGTGGATAGTAACAAGCTTTTCTAGAAGCAGGACGTTGGCTGCCGTGCTTGATCCCCCTGGTTTACCTGTGGCAGGTTAGGGCGTTGTATCTTGTGTTGATAGTAGTTTTACAAAGCATTTAGATGATGAATTCGTATAGGATGGCTTGGAGAGGGATGATCCTGCCTCAGGCAGGACGTGGGACTAGATGACCTCTCCCTTCCAGCCCTGCTTTCCTGATTTCTATGAACCAGGGTGTTGTTGCACCCTGGGGTGCTTTGAGATCCTTTCAAGTGGGCTACACTGTTAGATGGGCGCATATGATTCACCCAGAGATTTCAGATAGGAACCCATAGTGTTAAACACATGCCCTGCTGTGGGCTTTCTGAGCTCTTGGCAACAGAAGAATTGCTTTATTATTTTTCTGTAGTAAAAAAAAAAAAGAGTGAAAACGAGCTGATATTTTCCAAGGGAGGCCCTCGAGCCAATTGAGCGATGCCTCAAGTCTAAAATTGGTTAAGACCTACTGCTTTAGATGTTTTGAGGAAGCACAGCGAAAGGGTTAAGCAGCTGTTTACATGTGAGCCAAGTGATGCTTACTCTGCCAGTTTGCTGACTGCAAAATAAAAGCTATAAATGTGCAGAGAGGCAAAAGCAAGGTCAGGAGGACAGTGCTGCGATGGGCGGGATGTTCCTTGGATCTGTGATCTTAAAGATTTATGAGAATGTTATTACCTGAATAAACCGAGAGATGCAAAACGGCTCATTACAACTTCCCAGTTTCAGACCAGGGATGGTGCTTTTCTACTTTAGGGACAGTAACCATCAGCAGAGCTCCCATTTATTTCTTCCATTATTAAGTCTGGGTCATTGTTGTTTTTTCAAGCATTGCTGCTTAGACTGGCCTGGTTTTGTTCAGTTCCTCGTTTGTACTCGGGCTTCGGTACTGATTATGAAACCTGAGAGGAAAACAAGCCACTTCTTTTGGAAGCTAGGAGTTTCCCCATTCTATGAATCAGCATTAGAGAGTGAAATGGTTAATTAGCAGTTTTCCCATGTAATGTTCAATAACAGTCTGATTCAGTCCTTCTACAGAAACCAGCTATATCACCTTTTTATTTTTCCCAAACACAAATATAACGGCAAATCTATTAGAATATTTAAGGCAGACAGTTCTTTTTCTTTTTTTTTTAAACATTTAACAAGAAATAAAAATATTTAGCAGCCTCTTGTATTAAAACTACAAAGTCCTCAAGATCGAGTATTCAGTAAAGTTTCTAGCAGCTCATGGAGTTCAAAGCTCAGTGCTGGCACTAGATTCTTTACTGTGACATATTTTTCCTCCGGATGGGAGAATTGAATTCACAGAACTTGGAGTCTAGGTAGTGAATGAGTGGATGGATACTCTCACTGCGTTATTGCCACTTATCATATAAGAAGTTGCATTTTGTTTCCAGGGGAGCAGGTAGATGACATGCAAAGGAATAGGTGCACTCAATGAACATATACAGGGCTTGTTTTAAACATAAATATTATCCCTTTTTAGAAAGAATCTCTGTTAACTGACTCAGCTTCAGCAAAAATCAACTACAGGAGTCCTTGTTATGGACTTGGGCATAACATCTCTGCACTTCCTTTTAACGTACCTGATCCCAGCTGTTCAGGAAAGAGGGTATAGAAGGCCATCTCCAAAGCATGCTTACTTTTTTTTCTGTATAGATAATTCTTAGGAGAGGGGGCTGTTCATTTCAGCCATGTAAATTCATTATGAAATCCTTACCAAGCCTAAAACCCATATCCTGAGTACTTGTGGTCACTGGAAATCCCAAAGTGTTTTATTTGCAAGCATGTTAACATATTCTAATTCAACTGATCTCTTTCTGCTACCTTTAATGAAGAGAGCTGTGCTTATACCCTCAATTCAATTGGATGCATAATTTTTCACTTCCATTCATCCTCTACCAGGGATGACAAGATGAAAAAGGACATGTGCCAAATTGATATCCCTGAAGAACAATATTAGAACAGTGGTGGCTCGATTTCAGGCCTTGTAAAGGATACTCTATGTTGCAGCAAGCAGTCCACTATAAATTAATGGAACATTAGTATGAGTCAGAACTTGTAAAAATTAGTGGCTTGTTTAGAGATCTGTCCAGATTGGTCCAAGAGCCACAAGGTGGCAGTACTGTGTTTGCAACCAAAATTTTGAAAGTCAAGTCATCAGACCCTTGAGAAGGTTGCACTCTTCTGCGACACCAGACTTGGCCATTCACCCATGGTAAGATAGTGAATTTCGATGCAGAGTGAGTAAGAGGAGCAGGGGAAAATGAATATAGTTTTATGTAAAAGAATAGAAGACTTTATGCCGCCTTTGCAAATCCTCAGTCCTATGGCTAGTATATCTTCTAATCTGGAGTAGACTCAAGGATCCTGTAAAGTTATACCCATTTTCCTTGGTCCCCAGAGGCTGTTTTGGCAGGAAGAGATTGCTAAACATCAGCGATGCTCTGGATCTGCTTCCTTTTCTTTAGTCACAGGCTTTGGCTATGTCCACACTGCTCACCGCAGGCTGATCTCAGCCCATGCTGTGCTCTGTACCACTGCATCTAGACTGTTTTCAAGGCCCCAGCTACTTATCTCCACACTACATTGCAATGTTCAGTAAAGACATGCCTTTGCAGCCACTGGACTGGCATGAAGTCATCTGGGTTTTCTCCCTTCTGTAAGGAAATTCCCAGGTAACAGGGTCAAGGGACCTTGTGCTGCCTTTTATCCCATGACAGACAACAGCAGAGCTGATCAAGGGGAGCATCTAAACGTGCATTTAACTGCACAGTAGACTAATTTGCTTTGGTGTAAAGCATCACAGTCTACACGTGAGATGCTATTAGGCTGCAGCAAACTAATTTTCGACACCATAAGAGAGTACTGTTGAGGACAGTATTATCTTATGGCGGCAAAAATAACTGCACATAAACACACGTAAACACTGACCTGGGTGTAATAGCACCTAGTTAGCCCACTCAGCAGGGGGCCAGACCCCTTCCTGCCGCCTGGCCACACGGCTCTGCTGTTTGGGTAATCTCGTGCCCCAGGCAGCCCCGATGTTTCCTGACACTGTGACTTGGGTCCTAGAACTGCGGCAGAGCCAGACACAGGCATGGGTGAACCAGGTGACTGCTGGGGGCCCAGACAGAAAGGAGGCCTGAAAATGGTAACTTTTTTTTCCCATTGTCCAATTATTATCTCTGGTGAAGGGGGGCCTGATACTAAAAGTTTGCTCAGGGCCTCCAGGAGTCAAGGTACAGTACTGCTGCTGTCAACCCTGGGTCTCCTGCGCCCCAGTTCAAACTGCTGTTGTCCCAGGTGTACATGTAGATGCTGTGCCTGTGAGTCGTTAACTTTGGCACAAACTGCACTGGAGTTTATTGCATTGCATTAATGCACATGTAGATGCACCCTACAAGGTTAACAACTAGACTACCTTGCTTTTCTATCATTCTGCAAATAAGAAGTTATTCTTTAAAGTATATTTACTAATATTTTGCCTGGTCTAGATTCGATCATCTCAAATGACAGAACCTCCCCCAGTAAGAAATAGACAACAGATGAAAAGACCTTTAAAGGCAATTGAAGAAAATGCTGTTATATTTTTTTAAAGGGAAGAAAAAGGAAGCCACAACATTTTGGAGAGATGTAGCCAGGCCTGTGCACTAGCAATAAATATATATTTATTTGCAGAGCCAAATAAAAAATGCTGTAGTTACTCCACAAAACCAAAGAGATTATATTCATAGAGATGTTTATAGGCTTGAGTACATCAGAAGTCATTTCTATGTTGCCTTGCCAAGGCTATAGAAAACCTACATTTCCAGAATGAAAGGCTGACTGTAGCTGAATAGATAAATACTATAAATAATGTTTCATTGCTAGCATTATGTCTCTTGAAAATGAAATTCCAGATTGAATTCCAGAATATCATATTGCTTCCTACAGTTGTTATTCCAAGGGAATTAAAGCTGACCTCTCCACCTCAAATTTTGTGTCATGCACACTTAAATGCCTAACTTGACACATTTGACTGCGTTGTTTAAACTGATCTTTGTCTTGAATGTGAGGCAATCTGGATTGTTTCTTCCTCAGACCCTTGCTGATCCAATCAGAAGCTAAAAGCACCAGCATAACATATATACAGGTGCAGGCATATAGCAAAGCACTGTCAGCTTTTGGTGGCAGCTGACCTTTTCATGTATCTTCAGCATAGACCTTATTCTGCTTCCTCATGGAGTGGTCATAGGGTTAGTAGTATTGAAGACCAGCAGGTGATGAAGCCTGATCCTTATAAGCACAAAATGACAGATAGTGGCTACCTCAAATTGGTTAATATTAACTACATTAATAGACACACATGAGGAATACGGAGCTCCTGGAGACTGGGGAGACAGATTCTGTGAACTACAAAAGTTGATGGTGTGTCCTCAGCAGCATTTTCATTCTCTGTCATCTCTAGCACCTCTAGAGACTACGTTATGGCACAAATTACTTCCAGGCTTTGGTTCTAGTGAACTTACACCTTAGCATTATTCAAAATGTCCTGCATTTAAAATCAAGTGCGGGGAAAAACCCCCCAGTGTTTGCTGGTGCTTCTAACTTCTGATTAGAGATCGTTCTATTCGTGCTGCATGGTCAGTTCTGGGACTCTTGTGAATGGGACCCTGTTCATCCCTTGCAAGTTAAATCTGGTAACATGAGTGAGGTTATTATTTATTATTTATTAGTTCTAATGGAACTGCAGAGAAGGAGGTGTCAAACTTGTAACTAATGTCCCAGGTTCTGTGTTGTGTGCTAATTGTTGTGGGTTTCTAAAATTCACATATAGACTTAAAACACTGCTGGATGTTTTTTTTTTTCAAGTTGACATTCAACCAGAACAACTGTAAGCCCAACCCACTCATCTCCTGTGTAATCTGAGCCCTATAAAACAGTAGAGCACATCTGTTTTGACCATAAAAGGTATAAATAATCTAACATGCTGATGCTCTCATAAGCATATCCTTCAGCTCTGCATTTAGACATCTCCTGTGGTTTTCGTTGTGGCATCCACGATTTTGCTGATAGCTTACCTGATTTGCCATTTCCTTTAATGGGATTGCCATATATGGTTAAAAAAGACAGTCTCACTGTGAATCAGAAGCATGTCCTTAGGTAGTCACAGCGGAAGTTCTGGGTTTTGCAAGAGGCTCTATGCTTCTCTGTACAAAAAATGTTGTTGGCAGCAGCTGACGTCCTTTTGCAGAAGTAGAAAACACTTAATTTGCAATTATTTGCAAAGGAAAAGTTAAAACATGTAAGGAGAGCATGTAAGTGAGTACTGCACTTCATGTGTCATAGGCCATCAGGCAAGAGGTATCTTGTCACCAAAAAACATCTACAGCAACATATTCTTTGGTGTATTAAAATATAAGCATGGTATATACTTCATGGTACGTATTTATAAAAACGGCTCTAAACCATGGGTTGAATTTAATGTATAGAATCATTGCAGAAAGCCTGTGTCTTATTATTAAAATAATGCCAATCATCAGACACTTAAAATTTACCTAATAATTATGTATGTAGTTCAACCAGTTCAGTCCTTGAACTGGAAGCAGCTATATTGTTCTCAGCAGGCTCTCTCAAGAGTCCATTTTAAATGAGGAGAGAATGGGTAAGAGTTTCATTTAAAATACACTCTGGTTGCCAAAGTACAAGGCATCTGGGTCAAAATATTCTCTCTGATGTTCAGACCTCAGGTTCTTCACAGATGGTCACAAGCATGTGTGATTGGTGTTGCAGCTGCTGTTGTGTGCACAATTGTAATCATGGATGCAGTTGTGAAAAGCTTTCTTGTCTACTTAGCGGGAAGGGGGGGCTTCTGTTAGCAGAAAGAGAATTTGGCCAGGACACAAGCATGATGTCTCTTACTCCTCTGAAAAGCTCCATAGAACTTACAATGTTTTCAGGTGTTCTCAGTTTTACATCTGCCAAGAAGCATAAATATTGGAATTTTGGAAGAAGTTTGTCAGAGTCTGTGCTGCTTGATGACTTCACAGCTGAACTAATCTAGCCCGGTTTCACTTCATATTCATGGCAGTCTATCCCCGTTGTTCAGTGTTTTCTGTTATCTCGCTGACGTTGCTATAAGAAGGAAATGACTGTTCCAACCACTCCTATTCTTAGGACATTTATTATATTCTCTTATTTGTGTTTATAGAAACGTATAACATAGGGAAGGAAATAAACTTATATGATGAATATTACCTGCTGAAGGCTATATTCTCTTTAAAGTGCTTTTCCATTATGCTGGGCCTGAACACTCCTATTCTTTTCATGGTAAAATCCATTAAGGATTTATTCTTTCCCAAATTCTCCTCAAGTCATTCCACATGCAGCAATAAAGCTTCTATTTCAGTTGAACCTTCTAGTTTGAAGGTTGTAACACTTGGGGGTGAAACCATACACCCAAAGTATTCTTCACCCCTGCCTTTTTCTGGAAGTTTAGTTCTCAATTTATTTTGCCTGGTTTTCGATTCCCATGGCTGCAGATCCGGGAGGAGCCAGGCTGGTTATTTTGCCTCAAGTAGCAAAATTTGCCCCAAGCCAAAGTGCACTGAGGCAAAAAGCCCTGGCTCAAATTTGCACTGCTTCTGTTTGAGCTGCTGCAAGCGCACGTGCCTGAATGTGTGGACACAGCTCAGGAAGGAACTGCCTTGAGGTAGAGCAACTACTTCCTTTTACGAGGAGACACGTTAAGATATGCCTTGTATCATGAGCAAAGTATCCTGATCCATTGCACATCATAACAAAGGTGCATTGTGCCCCCTTGTTGAAGCTGGATACAACTCCTAATTTAAACTCACAGAAACCCAGTGAGGTCCACAGTCTCCTTAGTTTATGTGAGGCAATAAAAGCAGAATAGCTTAAGTAGCACGCCCAAAGTCAAAAGGAAAGTCTCTGAAAGAAAATACAACCACATATCTTGACTGTCAGATCTCACCGCAAACTAGCCTTTCTCCTGGTAATAAAAGGTGTTCTTTTGTTACAGCGTGCAATTTTTACATACACAGGTTTTCTTTAGATTTCAGTTGAATCCCAGTTCTAAATTAGTCAACATTCACAATGTTTACAATTGTTCTACATAACTGCAAATCAACAAAACCACATCAGAGTCAATAATGGCACAAATTGAATGGCCTTCAACAGGTCATTTAAACTTTCTTTGTCTGGGTTGCCCTCAAAGATATGGAGAGGATTAATTACTAATTGTACAGCATAAGTGCTTTTCAAACGCTATATATTATAATAGCATTATATTATACAGGAAGTGATGATCAAATGGCTCTATAAATAGTCAAGAAGAAGCCTTATAAAATGATCTATATAAGGAATGATGTGCCGGGCTTATATTTCACTATAACTTTTCCTCTGCCTAAGCAGCCTCGCATTCAGAAACCGTATTTCAGTACAATCATTAATGTAATAAGAGACTCAGCTCTTGTTATAGTTAGTACTATGGCCCATGTCTTCCCAGCTGGCTAGGTTGGGCTCAGCATAAGAAAGACCTTCAGGTTACTCTTGCAGCTCCCTGAACCAGGCTTCTACGTGTTTCCAGGCTGCTGTTTCATACTGGCTGCTGTTCCAGTTATTGGAGATTTCCTGGACATCACGTTACTAGGTGAGGTGGAGACTCTGTGTCACTTGAGTAGTACATAGCAGGCCTGAGGGTTTGGCTCTCTCTGTTTTATGCAATCATTCCTGCCCTGACATGACAGCACATCTCATAAGGATGCTGGAGAACGAGCTCCTGAAACAGGTCCTATACTTCCAATGCACCAGTGGTCACCACTCTAGAAGCGGGCAAAAGAAAATATTCAGGGACACCCTGAAGGCCAATCTAAAGAAATGCAATATTAACATCAATACATGGGAGATTCGTGCATCGAATCTTATGCAATGATGCCATGATGTAGGACAAGGCATCAATCTTTTTGAGCAAACTCGCTTTGCTATGGAGGTAGATAGATGAGAAAAGCAAAGGGAAAGATCTGTGACTCAACATCATCAGGACCCATTCCTTCCTCCTGGAGCTGTTTGCCATGTCTGCAGGCAACCATGTGGATCTCGGATTGGCCTCTTCAGTCATCTCTGGATTCACCAATGACTTCCCTACTTACTGGAAGATGGTCACTCTTATATTAAGGGGTTGCCCCCATTAATGCAATCATTCATCCAATATATGCACTAACTACTGCCATGGCAGTTCTCTCAGAAGAGTAATCCTGTCAAAGATCCAGGAGCACATGCATCCCTTCTTTGGAAACAATCAGGGGCATCTCAGCAGGGATGAATGTACAACAGGGGTGGGCAAAATGCGGCCCGTGGCTGGATGTGGCCCACCAGGCCATTGTATCCGGCCCACGGAGCCCCTAAAAAATTTAGAAAATTAATATTTATCTGCCCCGGGCTGCCTGTCATGCTGCCCTCGATGGCTTGCCAAAACTCAGTAAGCGGCCCTCCACCCAAAATAATTGGCCGTCCCTGATGTACAGCTACTCACATGAGTAAGCATGAAAGGACTGATTTAAAGAGAGATCAAGTGAGGTTCTAAGTGGTATAGGTACAAACAGCTAGGCAGACAGAAATGAAGGTACAAAAATTAAGGCCCAATTCATACCTAATGAACTCTCTCATGTATACAGTTCTGAGTTTAACTTGATACTTCAATGTGGCTGTTCATGCCACATTAATCATGTTCAAAGCAAGTTTGTTCAGGTCCATAGGCATGTGTTAACAGCTCAAATTATAAGACTCAACTAAATTCTGGGATTCCCTAATTCTTGAGTGTTTAACACTCTTTCAGTACCGTTGTTTGATAGTAGATATTTACAAATCATTTGTGACTTAAATTATTCCACAGTTTGAGCCCCAGAGGAGAGAGCAAAAACCTTGTAGAAGATAGTCTTTGCTTTTACATTTAATATACAGTAAATTTAATATGATAATTCACCTTGTAAGCAAGGGAACATTTTTGAAAATACTTTCATCAGTGCTGGCTAAATGATGGCGAAATGGTAGACAGTCACATGTTTTCTGCTTATCACAGACTAGGTTTGATTGAAGTATGTCAGTTTACTTCCTATATTGCCTAATCTGTTTCTTCTTATTTGCAAATAACTGTAATCAGTGTAGACTGTAAAGGACTGACCAGGTGCTGTCAACTGTAACTGAATGAAAGGAATCAGAGGGAGAGAATTCTGTCTTCCTGTGAATATAACGAGTTCTTAAAAATGATCGGGCTTCTTGGTCCTTGAGGGCTTTCTATAATTGGATGAGACTTTTTTTTTTTTTTTGTCCTAACGAGGAGGTTTTCCCTGGAGTCTTGTGATTCACAACTTTATATATTTCCTTCTATAATACTGCACGGTCAAAAGCTAGGGATTATTTGGCCTCCAGTGGGAAAGGAAGGTCTAATTTTCTCAGAGAGAAGCCTATATTTCTGCTGTTTCACTTTTTGACATGGAGAATGTCATCAGTATGTTCCAGATTTTTAGATCGAGGCATGGGCATACCTGGTTCTGAATAAAACACCCTAGGTGTGTCTGTAAGTGGCCAGCGAGCTTTCTAATGAAAATGAATTTGTCAGTTCCAAAAATATGGACATGTCAATAACAGGGTAGGAGTGCAGCAGTGTTAAACTTGAATCCAGCAAGGAAGAGGTGTGGGAGTGGGAGTGGGAATCTGGGGTAACATTCCTGAAACCTGTTTCACCCTTGTTTGCTTCTGTCTCACACACTGATTCACTCTCTTTCTCCAAACAGTGGGAGAAAAAAACCTTACAAACATTTTAGACTTGCAGCTATAAGTAAAGGAAATCTTTTTCAGCAGGACAGCTGTGATTCTTGGCACAGCATGGTATTTACACCCACCATGTAACAAGAAACCAGTGTTTTGTCATCTGCTGCATGGTGAACTCTTGGGCTTTGAAAAGAGGCTTACGGCTCAGAAAGTGACAGAAAAGGGATCCGTCTTCTCTGAACCATTAAGTTAACCAGTAAATTCCCTGCTATTTTGGTTTTCCTGCAACTAATACTGCAGATCCACAATTGTTACGTATAGCAATTTTTGCATGTCAGATGCTGTAGCTTCTTCTTTTAGTGAATATATAGTTTAAATTTTGTGTTGATTTGCTTTGTTCAGTGCAGTTTATTTTCCATGGTATTTTATCTTTTCTCACATGTGACTTACACTTTTCCTTACAGGTTAAGAGTAGAACGTGTGCTTCTAAGCATATGGTCTATTCACAGGCAACATGTAAGTGCTGCCAGTGGGAGGGCATACCTCCATGCTGCCACCGCTGCCCCCACTGTTGCCGGGCATTATGTCTGGCCTGGCTACTTCCCCATGCTTCACTGTAGGTACAAAAACCATGCCACTGCCACCACCTCAATTTCTGCCAGGCCGTGGCTCTGGCCAGGCTGAGCCCAATGTCCTGTGTCTCACTGTTGTCACAGTAATCTGGGGGGGCACATGCCTCCCATGCCTCCCCTGATGCATCACCCATATGTCTATCAGAAACCCAGGAGTTGTCTTTCATTGAACAAATGTTTGCCACCTGATAGCACCCTGACACACCTCAGGTGAGGCTGACTATTAGGGTTCGTGACGAAAGGACTGACCCTACAAAGTATATTTGTACAATGCGTAGCACCTTAGTAGTCTTGATTTCAAAGTCCAAGTCGTCATTCCTGGTATCACTGGCAAAAGTACTTCTTGACAGATCATAGATGTAGCCAGTTGTCACTGATCGGCTAAAGCTGCAATCCCTGCTCCAAAAGTTAAACTACTTTTCACAAGAAGAGAACAGAACGGCCTTAAATATTATTCCTTTTGCTCAGAGTACCTGTGAGTTTGGGGATACTTCAGCTTTGGTGATTTTGGAATCATTGGTTAGGAACATGTCTAGTTTGAAACGTATCACCAGGAATCCTGGTTTTCTCTGACACCATCCTCCCCCTCCTAATTTTCAGATTTTTATATATATATATATATATGTGTGGTGTTTCATTTTAATCATGGAAAATGTGGATTTGAGGTTGCTTTTTTAAATCTGAAAATTGGGGAATTTTTATCGGAGAAAACCAGGATTCCTGCATATCACCACTCTTTCCTTGGCTCTGGCTGTTCCTCCTGGGTTGGCTAAATCTGATTCCCAGTGGCAAGTAAGATCTGAACCCTGGCATTTCAGTGGACAGATCTGCCAACATGCTAGGGAAAGGAAGAAACTTCAACTTCAAAGTTTGGGAAGCTCAGACTATAAACAAGAGAGTATGATATGTTCTTCAACCAGGTATAGTTTTGTAGTGGATCTTATCTCTTTGCTCCCTAATTTCCAGTGCATATTTCATGTGCCCCCTCTTTATTTTCACTTTGATAAAGCAGAAAGATATCCTTATTAGCACTGATCTCAAAGGTAAAAGTCTTGAATTACAAACAGTCCTGAACTGAGGGGTGCTTGAAGACGAGTTGTAAGTTTTCCAGGTTGGGCACTGTTGTAAGTTTTCCACAGGCAACGGGCAAGGCAGGCACTTCCAATCCAGATTAGGTGCATTTTATATCATGGGAATAATGAAAGAGAGAACGCATCTCAGAGAGAGCACAGTGTGTACTACTCAGCTAGCAAAAGCAGCCATCTTGAACCAATTTGGACCATGCTCTCTGGACAGAGTTAAGGGTGGAAGAGAGCATGGTTAAGTAGATAAGGTGCTAAAGTGGGAGCCAGGAGACCTTAATTCTCTTCCAGTTCTGTCTCTTGCTGGCTAGATGACCTTGAGCAAGTCAGCTCTTCTCTTTACTGTCCATTGTTCCCTGCCTTATCTATTTAGATAGCAAGCTCTTTGAGTCAGGGTGTTACGTGACCAGGGCATAGGCTGTTGAGATAGGGTCAGTAGGGATCAGAAAACAAGCTCACGAGCCATGAGAGAGGACAACAGGGATAAGGCAGCTAGCATGCAGGTAATATTGGTGTTGAGCAGCCTGCAGACCATTGTCAAAGGTGGGCTTAAATAACAACCAGTTGCCCTTTTAAACCAAAGAGGTGATGTCATCAGCCTGATGCATCACCTGGTCAGGTATTGCTAGGGTGCCTGACACAATCACTGTCCCTACAAAGTATTTGCACAGTGCCCAGCACAATGAGATCCTTGGAGCTCTTGTGTAATGCAAATAGTAACAATACAAGAAGAAAGCAACCTTGCAGGCTACATACCTACATCACTACATCATGGTATCACTTGCCGTCTCTTCTCCCTGTTAATACTACTGCTCCCTTCTCGTACATATATCTAACATTCCTGCTGTGCCATCATATATAATGCACCAAAAAATGGGGAGAAGTCATACAAAGGGAGACATCCTGATTCCAGAAGAGTAAAATGTATCAGCAAAAACATAATGAACACCACCAAAATAGTGTTTATAAGTGGGAGTGTGGAGGTCACTTGCAATGTTGTCTTTTGCATGCTACTTTGCACTACTCAGAAAGAATAGGCTGTTTCTATGACAACCACTGTCTCTTTCTCTCTCCCTCCCTTATGCATACACAAGTGCCATTTACTCCAAAGAGTTCCCACTGTTTTACAGAAAACAGTCATTCACATGGGACCCTACACTGCAATGTTTTATTATGCTACTGGGTTCAAGTTTTAGACCACCCCTGTAATATGTGCACTTGTTCCTTAGGGACCTTTGTGTAACCATACTTTCGAAAATGCTGTTTCTCATCTCTGGCATATAAATGCATCTATTTAGACCTCCAAGACTCTGTTCTGGTTTCTATGACAACGGCCTTGATTTTGAGATTAATGTGGTCTCACCTTGCTTCACCCAGTGTACAAGATGTGACCCTCTGCCCACCTTCAAATGGGAAAAGACCAAAATAGCTTTGCCTTGAGGAAAGACTGCAAAGTTACAGCCATAAAGTTGGCCAACCTCTTTGCACTAGGCTTGAAGTACATCATAAGGTCCTGATCTTGTAAACATGTATTTTATAGGCTTGCATTTTACTTTGTGCACAAAGTCAAGCATGTGTGTGAAGGGAGAATACGGTTTACATTTATTTAGGTGTAGTGAGTACTACTGGGTGTGTTTGCACAGTGCAAGGGAGAACCAACCAAATAAATGTCTCTGAGCCATTTCCTGAACCAGAAGCAGTATAACGCCAGGTCTGAACGCTCGCATAGGTTTTTAGACAGTGTGCAGGACCTCCATCTGACCCAGGAGGTGCACAGCCCCACCAGGGGGGACGCCTTGTTGGACCTAGTGCTGACCACGGGTGATGACCTGGTGAGGGGGCTGTGGGTGCTCGACCACCTGGGCGACAGTGATCATCGCCTGCTGGAATTCACCATCCAGCGCAAGGTGGCAAAGGCATGCAGTAAGGCAGCGGCCCTGGATTTTAGGAGG
>NW_017728998.1:6901362-6914590 GCF_001723915.1 Gavialis gangeticus | reverse complement strand
CCGAGCACAGCCAGGAGTGACCAGGAACAACAGTCACGAGCTAGCAGAGGGTAGATTTAGGTTAGACATCAGAAGGCGCTATTTCACAGTCAGGGCGGCTAGGATCTGGAACCAACTTCCAAGGGAGGTGGTGCAGGCTCCTACCCTGGGGGTTTTTAAGAAGAGGTTAGATGAACACCTTGCTGGGGTCATTTGACCCCAGTACTCTTTCCTGCCATGGCAGGGGGTTGGACTAGATGATCTTCTCAGGTCCCTTCCGACCCTAGAAACTATGAAACGCCACACGTATGACATTGCTTCCAGGCTAGTAAGACCTGCTCAGAAGCAAACCTAATTAGTCCAGATGCAGCACCATGTGAACACAACTTTAATGCCTGTAGTTTGTGTGCTCAGTGCCAACTCCAGTACCCCTGCATGCTGCTGCTGTCAGCAGTGTAGATGTACCTACTAAGTGCCCAACAACTTGTCTCATAGCCTGTAAAATTATCCATCACAGCTAAACAGGACAAAGCCCAGGAAGGCAGGCCTCTGTCAGTCTATACAGATTAGGTATTAGGGCTGTGCAAAATTTCGCTGGTTGTTTCAATTCGACACCGTTTCAACTAATTTCGAGCTTGAAATGAAGGGCTTTGAAACAGCCTCAAAACAAAACGAGGCTAGTCGAAACATTTCAAAAGTTTTGAAATGTTTAAAGTTCTGAAGCCAGCAGCAAGAGACAGGAGAACCAGGGCTGCGCTCCCAGCATGAGCTGGGAGCGCAGCTCTGGCTCTCCCTGTCTCCTGCTGCCAGAGGCCGATAACAATGCTGGGGAAGCCTGGGCTCAGTTCCCCATCCCAGAGCTGCAATCTGGGGGGGAGGGGCGCTGTGATCCAGCAGTGGGGGATGGAGAGTCAGCCCAGCTGGGCTCACTCTGCACCTCGTGCTGCGATCAGGTGCAGGGCAGAGAGTCAGCCCAACTGGGCTTACTCCCCTACCTGCGCTGTGATTGGGTGCAGGGTAGAGAGTCAGCGCAGCTGGACTCACTCCTCCCCTCCCCCCCCACTGCAATTAGGTATGGGCTGGGGGGGAGTGAGCCCAGCTGGGCTGACTCTTCGCTCCCCCTGCTCGATCTAGCACCAGGGATGGGGAGTCAACTCAGCTGGGCTGACTTCCCGCCCCCTGTGCGATATAGCACTGGGGGTGGGAAGTCAGCCTTGCTGGACTGACTTCCCACCCCCAGCGAAATGTTGAAACAGCATTGAAACAGCCTTTCAGTTTCCATGGAATGGAAGAAAATAGCTGTTTCGAATTGAAATGAAATTCGAAACAGAACGCTGTTCCTTCAAACCATTGAAACTGAAGGCGAAATGGAACGGTGCCATTTTGCACAGCCCTATTAGGTATCTAGATTTAGCCTAAAGAGCACTCATACTTCATTTGTTGAAGCAGGATCTCACGCACATTTGCATGGTTTGCAGAGGGTTCATTTTAATGCACGGGTTTCTGGGAACTCGTCCTTCTTTTTTGCCTATTTAAAAAAAGTCTCTTTTGAAAAATCCAGCTGCAACATAGCAGGACCAGATGTCAAATCCGCTTAGTTGCCATTGCAAGAAAATGAACATATTCTGTTAATGAATCATATGATTTACATGAATGATGTTGTGGGACTGCATAATTAAATTAAATAATTCATGTTTGCAAACACAATGTAAGTATTAAGTATTAACATAATTTTGCCTTTCCGAATTCCTGAAATTCTTCTCTGTTTGATTTGGAGAACCAGACATTTGTCCAACATATTTTTCCCCTCATTTTTTCTCCCTCTGACTGGATAAAGAAGTTTCTCCTTTGTAGCTTGCTTTTTGCTCAGGGATTGTGGCTCAAAGGAACGGGACTCAGAAAACCAGCTGCCTCCGAAAGCTCCTGGGATCCATTTAGCAGCTGTCTTCCTTTCCCTGAAGAGGTGATTTTGACCATGGAGGGGCATTTATTATAATATGCTTTCAAGCATTCAGAATCACAGGTGCCTCTACCGTTATGGCGATGACACTGAAAGGAAGGAAAGAAGCTATTGTTCTTTTGCTTACCATAGAGTTCCTCCTGATTTACACCACTGCAGAAAAGAAGGATTTCTATTTCCAGGTAGTCTATAGTTGGACTGTGACACAATACACGAAGCCTAGAAATCCTGCTTAGGGGCAGGAAAAAACTGGTAGGTCCAGTCCTTGACCACTTTATTCCACGTGTTTAAAAAACCTGAACACTGAAGTTCCCATCATTTGTGTGGGGACAGTACTTCCTAGCCCAGCACTGTTTGTGCAAATAAATAAAGAAATGCATCTAGGAGGTTCTCATGACCATGCTGTTAAAACCTATACAGAGAAGGATCTAACCCTTCGCTTGTTTTACAGGCTAATCTTCGAGTCCCAAACAAAGAATGCCTTGTCCCTATGTAAAAATCAATCCACAGTGTGCCTCATGGCAGGATCAAATTGCCTATTACACGTAAGTGTCATTGAAAGCCAAGCACAATTAAAAGTGAATCAATATCAGACACGACACAAAAGCAGTTAAGCAACTGCCTTAAATAACCACGCACAGGTTTTTTTCTCTTTGTCATGACTAAAACATGATGATCGGACTGCACTAGCAGCAAGTCCCTCAGTGGGAATGAAGTCACAGCAGCACAATAGCTAGTCAACCAGCCAAGCAGAGACAATACAAACCCATTTGTGCTGTATGCCTTACCATTATAATGAAAGGGTTTAAAAAGAGCCAAGCTCTCCCATGAAATTATACCAAGCCGCCAGCATTGGGATAAATCTTAGGAATAACCCAGCATTCTGTAACTAGCTGATGATAAAAGCACAGTGAGGACATTTGCTTTGACTAAAGCAAAGGAAGGAAAAAAAAACCTAGACAAAAATGTTCATGGAATATAAAAGAAGTTTGCAGTTGGAGTTTGAGTTGTTAATGTATTTTTATCACTATGCTAGCAAGAAAGTTGTTTTTTGTGTATTTTTAGTGTTGTGAAACCAGAAAAGAAGTGATTTAAAAATGTTTGCTTGTTTCCAGTATCAGTATTTAATGTGATAGCTCATCTAGCCACATGCTGTCGCTGGAATAAGTGCAAGCCTTCTGCATTTTGTTTGTCTCTGGTGCTATTTGAAAATTCCTTGAAATGGTCTGATTCCTGTTTTGCTGTGGCCACAAGATGGTTTTTGAGGAAATAAAACATCAGGAGGAGCTAATGGCCTTTCACTCCTACTGTGATAGAGAGGAGCCCTGCAGTGATTAGTAACTCTGCTTTTTGTGACGCATTTCTCATGGTACGGGATAAATTTCATGAGCTGCCATCCATTTTTTATTTCAGGAGGAGGCTTTATTCTACAGGTTCTAAAAATAATAAATTCTCATCAAAATGGTAACGTTCTGCCTCGGTGCCAGTTATATAAAAATCTAGGCAAATATGGGATCCAAGTAGAATCTATTTGGAAGGCAACTATAGTATATTCATGTTTCTGTGACAGGTGGTTTTCAAATGTGAAGGATAACTTTAAATGGAAAAAAACCAAGGATGTAAGCAACAGTGAAGCTAAAAACTACTAAGAGAGATAATCAAACCCTGTCCTTTTTTGTATGCCTCTTATTAATAAATCACACCTTCTGGAGCTGCTGTTGATCAAGCAGTACTCTGACCTTTTGCAGAATGGGAAGCCAGTTTGATATCCTAGTTGATCATAGAGTTATTTTTATTTTAACACCATAGGAATGTGGCTTTACTTCCTTTAATTTAAATGTATTCAATCTCTACTGAATGATAAAAATTCCTCCTCTTCCTAATTGCAGTGTCTGTTAACATACTAGTGTTTCCTTCCATACAGCCTCACTTTCTGTCCGGTACATATTTACTTCCTTTCATCCTTCTTCCCCAGTACTTTCCCTCTGGTCCCTTTTTTTTCATCTTGATTATTATTATTGATCAAGTATTAACAGTACTTCCCCAATGGTATTTAAATATCAGTGAAGCCCTGGAAAATGTCACATAATCAAAGGCAGCATGATAGATTATGTTCGCCAAACCTGGGCACTGGGAGATCTGCTCTGTAGGCTTTCTCACTTAGTTGTTTAGGCCACCTCTCACAAGAGTGGGAGGTCACTATTCTTCGAGGTGGTGTAGTGCTGAAAGTTGATACTAGATTTCCATGTGAAATCCTAATTGTTTTTGTTGGTCCATCTCTGCCATAACCTGATAATTGGCCATTTGGAACAATCAGCTGGCCTCATTTATTATTCATGCTAACACATGGTGGAACCAATTTTGCAGATTTCATTTTGCTGGAAAATGCTGATGTAAAGAGAACGTGGCCATCAATATGAAAAATGTATACACCATATAATCTGAGAGGGGCAAGGCCCCAAGGACAAAGGTTCAAGGGAAGGACTGGGTTGAGAAATGGCAGTGCATTCTGTTTCCTACTCAGGTCCATGTCTTGTGTTACATTAATGTGAACTACCCTGGAGAAATCAGAAGATCCCTGTGAGTACTAAGCTAATGGTGCTGTGTTGCACTGAAAACATGCATTTACATTACCATGCATTACAGCAAGTGTTTAAGATGCTTGATGGGAGAGGTGGTAAAGAAGGCATGCTTTATGTACACTGTATTCCACAGAAGACTAAATGCTGCAATGCTCATCCATCCATTTGTTTAGCTCCCCTGGGTGTTTATATAGGAAAAAATATAGCACTTGAGGCTATAGAGGGCTCATCAAGGTAGGGGATAGAGTGTGAAACAGCTGTAGCCCATAAACAGTGTTTGAAGGAGGCATTTTGCCTCCATGAGTATCTCAAGTAATGTGGGGCAACATGATGAGCCACGCTATTAGCTCCTGCTTGCTACTAGCTGTAGAAAAGGTGCGGGTGTAGGAGGACAACCTACTCTGCAACATTGCAGATGTGCCCCCTTTGATGTGTGCTGCACTGGCAGCCACACTGCTGGCAACAGACCCATGAGTTCATGCTGTTCATGTGCTCATAAAATGGCCATGTCTTGCACAGGGAAGCTGGAAGAAAACTCTTCCTCTGAGAGTGTTCTTCAAAGGCTTTCAGCACCATAGCAACAAAATATTGCTGAAGTGTGCACAAAAAAGTCCCTGTAGCTGTTATATACTGCCCTAAGTCGGCATTCCAGTCTGAAGTCTAGTGCCAAAGTTTTTTTTTCCAGCTCAGCACTTCCCTAGATAAGGATTGCAACTCCAGCTGGTGTCACGGTACTTGTGAGCCCTACGGAAGTTCAATTATAGCACTCAGGCATGCACAAGAAGTTGTGCCATGAGCTGACCAGATGTGGTGTCATACATGTAAAAAGATGGGGAACAGCTGCTTCAGCTGCTGCCTGCATTGTATCTCTTATTACACGTATGATCACCAGGAAACATATGGTGTATTATCTTCACAGCTGTATAGATGTTGCTTTAAGCAGTTGCATGAGATATCAAAAGGAAATGGAAATGCTGGCTCAGAAGACTTACCTGAGAGAGAGAACTGAGTTCCTTCAAAGCCCCAAAAAGCTGCGGATGCCAGTGAAAACACCATGACAAATCCCCATCCATCTGGAATCTGTTTCCATAAACCACTACAGATAGCCAATTAATTACACATTCCATTCAGTATAAATAACAGGCCATATTCATTCTTAATGAAATTCTGCTGGAGTCAGTGAAATCCATCATAGTAACATTAAACAAAGCCACAATTGGGTATCAAAGACCCATTGTGCTTGGTCCTGTACAAATAATAGTCCCTGAGCTGCAGAATTCGCAGTCCGAGCTTCAGAATTTACCTAGCAGAGCACAGAACCGCATACTTCTGTTGAAATCTAAACGACTCTCTAGTTCTGCTGAGATCTGCAGATCTCTGCCAATTTACATAAAGTAACTTCACCCATTTTCCCTTGAACACTAGGAGCTGCTTTTACAGTCCAGCTGCCTGGGACATACTGGTTAAAGCCTACTTCTGGGCAGGGAAGAGACGGCAAAGAGCTTTGCTGGTACAATATTTGCAGATTTGGGCTTAAAAGGAAATGTGTTTCTGTTTATTTTGCTGCTATTGAATAGAGAATCTTTTTTTCCCAGCTCATTTTCAAATTAAACTTCCTGCTCGCTCAACCAGTTATTTATTAGGAAGATTTTCATTCTTTATTTTAATCAATTTTATCCCTGCTCCAGTGAACATAATGCAAGTGATGACCTTTCCCAACATCAAGACCTTGGCTGTTTTAATTTTTACTGTACTGATTCTAATCTAGACAGAGACACACAATGAATAGTTATTGATCCCCAAGAGGAAAGAAGGGAGGGAGAGGGGGGAAGATGTGTGTATTTCTAAAATCAAATCAAACTGCCATGGAGAATCACCAACTACTGAGGAAAACACATCTTGACATTTTATTTGCCTTTAGTAGCACATATAAATTGCGTTTTCTATTGCTATCACAGGTGTGTGGAAGCATGTCATTTTTCAGTGTTGAGAATGCTTTGTGAAGTTACTGGGGTGTTATTGAAATGATTTACAGAAAGTAGTACAGGAGCTTAAATACTGGTGAATCCAAACTTACTGTAACAAAGTCCGGACGCAGTGTAAGTTTGAATAATATTATTCCTGTGGTTCAGTTTTGCCTTCAGTTGACTCGTGGAACAGGTTTTGGATTATTTTAAATGCTTATTCATCATTTGCCAACACGTGGGCATCCCAGCTGTAGCCTTAACTATTAGGACAAAACCTCTATGATTGTTATAGAGTATGTCCTCTTTTGAATTTCTGATGAAGGATGTTGTTCCTCTGTTTAATAAGGAAGATCTTCAGAAACTGCAAGGGGGATCATTTGGAAAGGAAAGCATGTTTCTCTCAAGGAGATGCAAGTCCTTTTGTTTTCATCCCTCTTTCCAACATCCTCGTCGTATGACAGATTAGACCAAAATACAGCTGTAAACTGCAAAATGTATGAAAAGCAGGATTAGAGGCTGCACCTTCTGCCCTCTCATGTATTATGCATCTCAAACTCATGATAATTTCATAAGATTCTGGTCTCTAAAAATAGACCGTTTGCAGCCGTGAGCCTCTGTGGCTTCCTAGCGGCAGGAACCAAATAAATTAAGCATTCAACTCCACCCCACTTTTGAGCTCAGAATTCATCCTGGCCCAGTGCCCCAACTGCTAGTCTTGCCTTTGCGTAATGGCCTTGGGAACGCCTTTCATTGATTGCCCCTGAAACCATGAAGGAGTTGCCTCTGCTGGGGGAACCACCAGGCTTTTTTGCCCCACCACAAGCAAAACAATTCTCATTATAGATTGAGAGTAATTTTGCCTTTCCTAATTCATCATGACCAGTCAGCTCAGCGAATCACATATGGACCGGTGTGTTTTCTTGTCACTGTACTGGTCATAGCGGAAACTATTTCCTGGCTATTTTCTTAGGTCTGAAAAACCAAAAGTAGTAAGTTTAGCATCACTTACCCAAAGACAATAGTAATAGGAAGTGCCAAACAGAACTATGGCATTTGGGTTGGTGCTAAAACTAGAGTTCTCACGTGAAATACAGTTTCCAGCATAAATCTGCTTCCAGAAGAAGGCCTGCTGCCCCTTAGACCTCTCTGGAGAGATCCTTCAGGTACAGCAATGGAAAGAGTATTCCACTTCTACTTCCTCGAACAAAATTCCCCTTGCAAAGCTGAGTCTCATGAATGTAATGTCTCCAGCACGTGGAAAGCCTAGAAAAAGCAGCTGGTGAATATGAAAATGTATTTCCTGTAGTACGTATACATGTGCCCAGTGCCTGCTCCCACGCCCTAATTAGAACACATCAAAGCAGACTTGATTACTTGAGTCTGCTGGAATGTGCTAATTAGCAGGGATCCCAGTTTTCTCTGATTAAAACAACCCCCAAATTTTCTAATTAAACCCCCCACTCCAAATCCACATTTTTCTGTGATTAAAATGAAACGCTGCACTCCAACAGCCTCTGTCTCATGTATTCAGCATCCCTAGGCTTAAAAGTGGCAGCATGGGTGCTTTAACTAATGGCCGTTTGATGAGTTAGTGAAAGCGTCCCCGCTGCCATTTAGCAGCATGGGACACTAAATATACGAGACATTGCAGGAGCTTTAAATAGAGCGGCTGCTGAGACCACCCCCACTCCCTGCCCAGGAATGTAAAGACATTCAAATGCCTGATTGAATATGGTGAAGGGCTGGAAGATTGCTGCCATTTTTACTCTGCGGTACAAAATATTCGATATAATGATAATGTCCTAATCTTTGATAATAAGGGCATTTTGTAGCGGCTTATTGCAGCCCCCTGTGCCACCGGTGCCTGGCCCAGGGGGTGCAGCCGCCTGCCCTCAATGCAGAGCCATGGGCGGAGCAGCTGGGCAGAGGGGTCGGGATTGTCGCTCTTCCACTTGGGCCGCTCCATGCGTAGTGGTGTACTTTGTAGAAATAATGCTACAAAAATGTCTCTACAGAAATAGCAAGGGCATACCCAAAATACTGCATGGATTTTTTTATTGTAGTATTTAAATAAACTACTCTGCCAAGCTGTCCCTCACAATTTTCTCACTCCTCTGTAGCTGCATCTTTCATCTCTTGAGTTTGTTTCTCTCTCTTTCCCATTTGATTGCTGGCTTCATTTTTTAAATGATGCTGTAAATGCATACAGCTCTACTGAACACAGGCTGTTTTTTACACCAGCTGAGAATACTACTTACCCAGCAGTTTATGCTTCTGATATGACTTTCTCAAAGCCTATTTTTTGATGCAACTTTCTTACTATTGTGCCACAGCTAAGTGGTAATGAGAACTGACAGTTCCCTTTTAAGTATATAGCCCTATTATTTACTTAAAAAACAGGACTTGCCCTTGTAAACCTAAATCAAAGAGGATTCAGGGCAGTTCATTTAAAGACGTATCATTTCACTATAATTGCCAAATCGTGAGCAAATGCTCAGCAACTGCCTGAACAACAACAGAAGTGAAATAAAGATAGCCACTAATTAATTCCAGCAACGTTGTAATTAACTTTGGCTGAGTTGATCAGGACAATATCGCTAAGACCTGCAGACTTTGTGGCTTCCGTAAAGAGAACTGATCACCAGCTGCCACTCTGATTTTCAAAAGCAGATGGTGCAATTTTCAACTACAGGTTGAAATAAAATGATGAGTGGATGAAAGCCCAGAGTGACTGACTGGTCTCATATGGGCCTTGAGATAGACTTGCTAGAAAGGATTGTCAGCAGTTTATATTTTGACATATGTGTGCCCTCAAAATCTTTAAAATGGCTGAGAATTGACATTGTTCATTGTCTTGTGCTTCTAAACCTGGTTGATGGCATAGATGGTCGGGGCCCATTATTCTGTTGTTATGAGAAAATGAAAAAGCTTTTACTAGGCAAGGATGAGAGTTTTGTAGCACACGCTCTTTATCAGCTTCACATCAGGAGCATGCTAAATGCTGTAAGGGATGATATATAAGCAAGATCTCCAGGGTCTTTACTGATTCATAGGCCCCCAAGATGAAAAAGGCCTATTAGATCATCATCTACGTTCTATCAATCAGTGTAGAATTGTTCTCTACATTAATATACAGAGAACTTTGGTAAATAATTCATAGCAAATCATTTCAACAAATCCTGTTACTTTTTCTGTTTGCAGACAAACTGCAAAATTCTCATGCGTATTTGCCATTAGAGATATTTGTAAATGTCTCCAGCACCTAATTCTCAGCTTGCAAATTATGTTGTGCACAGCTTGTTGAGAATTGTTAGGTACATGAAATTCAAGATGTATTGTGTAGTTACATAAATAACCCGGCATTGTTCATATTCCCTGACTGGATGACTTAAAAAGCTAGACGGTGACAGGTCAAATTTCAAATTGTGTTTTTGAAGGCAAAATATGCAAATCAAACTTAAAAATATCTTTTCTGCGATCAAAGTGCTAGAATATTTGCGGAGCAAAAAAGTCCATAAAAGGTGCATAAATTGGATAAAAGTAATTTAAAACAAAATGTAACAATTATTAGTGGGAAAGCTTTGAGCTATTTGAACAGCTCTCATGTATGCTATGAATGAGTGGTCTAATATTTAATGACTGAAATGATGGCACTTCCACCATATATCATAGGAGATCATTTTATAATCTGTTTGTTTTTGTTGATAAGACAGCTGCCTTGACCTTGAATCTAAATTTCCAGTGGCTAAATTTCACCCTGTTATTCCTCGTGATAACCCTTCAGACTACCTTAAATTATTCCTTTCCTTGATTAATGTTTGCACTCCTCTAACGCTTCCTAAAGACCTGATCCAACACTGCCTTTGCAGGCAAAGTTCCCACTGTGGCCAAAGAAAGAGGAGAAGTTTCTTTGGAAGCGTGAATATGTGAAAAGAAAAACTTTGCTCAAGAAACAAGATTAACGAGCTAAACCTTACACAAAAGGCATCCAAACTCCTATATTGTGTGTGCATGGAGTTAATCTTTGCAGCATGCAGGATACACAGCTCAAGTCCGGATCTGTTGACATGTGCTGTTGCTTTAGTCTGAGAAAGAGAACGTCTTCGATGTTTGTTTCAAGAAGGTCGGCATGCCCTGCTTTTCCACTTCATCTGTTTCTGTTACCTTGGCTGTTACCTTGGCTCTACTGTTGGGAATCCTTTTGTAGTGCTGTTTCATTCAGAAAGACAGCAGTACTACACTTAGCATCTTTCCATTCTTAAGGACAGCCAAAAGGTGGGATAAACGATCATCCTCCTTGTTTTATATAAGGGGAAACAAAGCATGAAGTTGACATCTGAGCGCCCCCCACCTTAAATCAAAAAATCAGCTGGAACCGGTGATCTCATGAGGTCCCTTCCAGCCCCAATGTCTATGTCTATGAAATAATTTTGTTGATGACTTTAGTGGGGCCAGGATCTCTCTTGGAGAGACTAAGTGACTTGCCCCACATCATATAAGAAATCTGTGGCAGAGCTAACATTTAAATCCAAACACTTTGAATCCCTGTCCAATGCCTCAATCACAGTGTGATCAAAGGATCATTATAACTAACTACTCCCATCTCCTGCACTGCACAGGCCACCAAATTTCACCCAATAATCCTGGCGTTATCATCCCAAGTGTTGTCTCCTGGATATGAAGTTCCCAATATCTGACCAGTCCTGATGTCTGTAAATCTTTTGTTCCTCCCAGATACAGTTTGGAAGGCGTTAAGGTTTCTGGGAGATCTAACAGCTATTCCCAGCTGATGCTGAAGTTGGAGAGAGCCATTGGGCGTTCTGCTCTTGCCGATTAATACATTTTGAATTAATTTGAGACAGTTTCTGCTCTTTAAGATGTTCTTTCAGAGATTTCAGGTGTTTCTCGATTCCACTTATGTGCATTTCTAAGCCTTATACCTACAGCCCTCCTACTGGAACACAGCAGTACAGAAATTTTCCACCTACTGAAAAATCCTGCAAAAACTTGTCAATCACAGCCAGACTGAGACACAGTTGTGGAGGCACTTATTGACCAATGCCTTTCTCCTATAGACCAACATGAGCAGGCACATGATTCATTTAAATGGGCAGATTTTTAAATTGCCTTCTTTGTACCTGCCTTCTTTGTCCAAGGGCGGTTTCTATTTTTCAAATCTCACGTGGGCTGTTCTGCTGTTAGGCAGACATGGGACCCCTGCCTGGTGATCTGAAATATCAAAGATTGAGGGAATTCTGCTGTTTTGACAGCTCCTTTCTGCATCAGGTTTATTCAGTCATGTCATTAAATTAGCTGTCCCGGCTTATCTGGGCTCAGGCTCAGGCGGTGTGAGAACAACAGAAATCCTTCTCTACACAGTAACCTATTGGAAACCTCAGCCTGGCCTTCATTATTGATGCAGCCTGGCCCTGTCCTTTCTCAGCATTTCAAAAGTCTTCCTGATTAAGCTTTTAAGGGGGCAGGGGCGAGGGGACAGGGGTGGGGAATGAGAACAATGTACAATCCCCACTGATCAGCCTGTTTCAGTCATTTAATGTCCTCTGTCTATGATGCCTAGAATATAAGAGGGGGTTTTAATTTGGGTTCTTTAGTTTCCACACACCAAGATTAGTGCTCAGTCCACATAATTCAGGCAGGGGTGGGTTTGTGATGTGGGCTGTGCTGTGTGTAAACTGAACCAGAAAAGCAATCTTAGTGACTTCTAAAAAAGGGAATACATATGCCAAAGCTGCTTATGTGCTGGGTCATCATCAGTGCCCTAGAAGCAGCATCCTGGGGTGGGTCCCAGAGGGGAGCGGTTGCAAACCGACAGCAGCCACATATGAAAAAGCAATGATTTTTTGGCAAGATGAGTGCTGATGGAGCAACTCCACCTAGCTCATTTCCCTGTTCACTTCCTGCTCCAGCCAGATGATGACGCTGGCAGCAGTGGTGCCAGATTCTGCAGAGTGGGTCACCGGTGCTTGGGCGCGTGAGCATTTCCTTCTGAAACGAATCCCGTCAGATTATTGCAGCTTTGCAGCTGTTCTGGGTCTGGTGGCTTTCCCGCTTCCCCCCCACCCTAGGCAAATCCCCGCTTAGACTCTTGCTGGTCTCCGCTCCAGCTAGCTGCTTAGCAGGATCACAGAGAGGTTATTTTACTTTGCTGTGGACTTTGACTCGACTCCACAGCTTCGGAGCTAACTGGCTCACCTCCCCCAAGGAAACATTGCCTTGAAAATGTGTTGAAACAGGCTGTCCCCTGAGTTACTGGGAGCCCATTGTTGGGCTGTGACAATCCCTGAGATGCTAAGTATGTGGTGTTTAAGATATATCTTATCTGACAAGACTCTCTCTCATCTCTTCCTGCCGACAGTTGCCAGTGTCTCCTGGCTTGCGCAGCTCTGCTATTTGTGAGACCATGTCTGACAGGATGAAGCACGTCTCTGCAACATGAAAAGGTGGCGAAAGATCTGGCTCACACTTTGCAGTTTCTCCCCTGCCTCCTCCCTCCAAGGGCTGTTCACAGCAAAATTCAAAGGACTGGATTCTGCCTGGTCTACCTTGAAGTAGCTTCAGTGACTTCAGGAGAATTGCTCTAGACGTACATGAATGCAACAGACATCAAAATCTAGACCAGCTGAATGCCACTGTCTCAGAGACCAGAATTGCCTGAATTGATGCTGCCTTTGGATTCATGAGGTCTGTCAGCTATGCATTAAAGAAGGGAAAAAAATCTT
>NW_017728998.1:6883937-6896362 GCF_001723915.1 Gavialis gangeticus | reverse complement strand
AGCTATGCATGTAAAAAAAAAATCACCTCCTAAATGGTTTCAAGCCATCGCTCTGCCAAGCCATTCCTTTTTGTCCCTGCACCTCATCCTTGACCCGAGCATTTTGTAAGAAAGCGGATTAGGGATCTTTTACAGAGAGAAATTTGTCTAAAGTGAGGAGGGCAGGGAGTAACCACATCCTTTTTCTAGTTTATTCATGTATGGCCTTGATACCATGACACATGCTGAGCAGTGAGCATTACTTCACTGGGCAAAAGGAACAGGCCTCTAGATTTCAACCAGGTGTGAGTAAGGAGAGGGAGACTCATCTCAGAGAAAATTCACCACCTCACACTCTTGTTTGCATTTAAACTTGGAGGGAGCCGAGCTTCTCAGTCCAACAGCCTTTAAATGCAACAGACACAGACTTTGCTGAATGAAAACCAGGAAGCTAGGAAAGAAAAATAGTCATCTCTTCATTCTTTCCCAGCTCACCTAGGCTTCCCAGTTTGAGATGCAATCAAATGTTCACAGTCTCCATGCTCTGTATCAGCAAACCCAGTGGAAAAAAATATCAGACCATTTGTTTAATCCTAGCAAAGATGACTGTCGGGCAGTGATTTTTCCTCTGTTCCAATGCAGCCGTGGGGAAAGGATTGGAGCAGGTGGGTTTCTTTGCAAACTAATTCTCCCATGGCAGCAAATCTGAACTGAAATCTGAATTTGGCCCTGGAGATGATCAAAGAAAGCAGGTACAATAATAATACTGTAGTGTCCAGTCCTGTCAAAAGCAACTTTTGGGATTGGGGCCAGAGTTTTTCTGTTGATTTCAAAGTTCTTCCCAAAGGAAAGGAACTATTAGTCCTTTTATCCAGATGGGGAAACTGAGGCAGACAGTGGCAAGCTAATAATAGAGTTGAGAGTAGACTCAATTCTCCCTGTCTCCTCGTTTGTAGGATTGCCAATCCCCTTTGCCTCACCATAGGTTCATAGATCTATAACTCAAAAAGGGAATTATCAATGGAAAGGGACCAAATGGGTGAATAGGAAGGCACTAACTAGACAATTGTGTATTATAAAAAGTATGATAACATGCTATTCATAGAAAATTTTCTGTCTACGTAGCAGATCTTGACCAGGTTTTAAGCTAGCATCCTCTTGGTTTAGTACAAAGTGGCAAAGAATAAATTGGGCTTTAGCCCAGTGGGGACTTTTTCACGTAGCTTCCAGTGAGTCTAGTAAAAAAACTTAACCTAATCTCAAAAGAGACGATTTGAAAAGGGAACTAGATGCCCACGCCCTGTTTCCACACATTTCCCTTTTTGTATTTACTCGACTCATTTTGGTTTTACTGAGTTCCCTCTTGAGTGACACACAAATGGACCTGATAAAGTATTTCAAGTTGCAGCTTCTGAGACTGAAGGCGTTTCATGGTATTTTAGTTTTGCTTCCTTTGTCAGCTCCAAGCAGATTCCTCAATTATAAGATGCTTCCTTTCAGGCTATTTTTATTCAGCATGACATTTGTCTGGAGTGAAGCAATTGGAAGTAGAGGACAGTGCTGCTTGGTCCCCCCAGGGTTTCCCTCTTATCAAGGATTTCTTGAGCAACGTGGAGAAATTCTTGAGATAAAACACAAACCTGGCCTTATTCTGGGGTTTCAGAAAAGCCCTTCATATACCCACACACAGCTTGGCCAATTCCTCAGCTGTCATAAATCCCCATTTGCAAAGGGCTAGGTTGTTAGCTAATTCAGATGGCAATAACTCTACTGATTTCATTTGCACTGAAGTAATTTCTCCCAGCTGAGGATTTGGCCCCAGTCCCTTGTCTCATTTGGATCCTATTCTTTGAGAGTCCTATCAAATACATGTGGAAAAATTGCAACATTGTAAAACCATCCTATTGTTTAAAACCCTGAAGGGAGAGATGGGTCATTTATTGGGTCATAAAAAGTGGAAAGATGTATTTAGCCATATTAGTCTGAAGTCAACCAGAAGGCAAGGTAGGTTAGCACTTTCTAGACTGAGTGAAGTGCTTGGATATAGGTATACATATATAAAGTGTCATTTATTTTATGACCTATCCAAGCACAAATCTGCTTTTAAAATCCAGACCCCCTGGTTCAGCGTCCGTGCTTGAAATGACACACGTGCACATGAGTGGAAGAACACGCCTGTACAGATGGTACCAAAGTCAACAGATTGGTATATGGTTGGTATAACAATTGGTATATGGTACCAAAGTCAACGGATCCCTTTATAGTCTATTCTCCCAAATAAAAATAATGGTAAGTATTCATTTACAGCCAGCTGATAGAACTAAGAGTTAGAGCATTTAAAATTACCAGGCAAGGAGCTAGATGCTTTACTGTCTGTTGTCATTGTGAGCTTTTAATCACTCCAATTACAGTGCTTTCCCCACCCTGACAGCTGGCCTGCACTGCAGTCCCTTGTTGGAGGCTGTGTAAGGGGTGGGTTTGTATTTTTGCTCTATCTAGTAAATGACCACAGCACCAACACAATCCCAGTGCAACACCCAGCAATTTGCTCAGCTGGAGAGTCTGCTGATTTCACCCAGCATATGTTTAATGTGGTGCTAAGTATAATGCTAACAATTGCTGACCTGCCAGGGTGCACGGCAACACAAGGCAAGCTGTTTCCAGAGGGTTATTAAAAAGCCACTGTACCAGAGTTATCGTTAAACAAGAGCTGGGCTCAGAAAGAGGTGTTTGGTATAGCTGGGGGCTAGGAATGCAAGATATTTGGCTTCTGAGTCAAAAATTCAGCACAGTCTATGGTAATGGAAGACAATGCATGAGAGTGTCAAAGAAAATGTGTCCTGCAGCCTATATCAAGGAAGAGTTTTGTTATTAGCATTAAGGAAAGTTCCACGGGTTGGACTTGAACTAAATAGTCTTGCAGCTTTTATTCAGTGGCCACGTACGATGCATGGTTCAAGCACATGGACCCCCAAAGCAGTCACTGAATGAAGATCCCTCACTTTACAATCCCTAGCATTTTCATATGGGATGTTACCTTCCAAGCCCCTCACACACTGTGAGTCAAAATCTCCCGCTGACACTGGGAGCTGTCACTGGGCATACGGTTTGCTTCAATAACACCCCCAGATTCTGTAATTCTTCCTCCATTGCAGCCTATGCAGGTATTAGGCTCTGCAGGTATTGTAACCTTCACTGATGGGGCAGAGAAATAAGTGACTCCTTTCCAAGTCAGTGCCACAAAGTCAGTGCCGCAAAGGGGATTACAGCTCAGAGCAGCTGAGTGCATGTTTCTTTGGCTTTTCAATACAAAACCCCTACTGGAGACCCCTGAACCTCTTCCTGAATGCTGACCTTGGCACTTCATCAGGCTGCATCTTCTATTAGCATTTCAGAGCCTGGGATGTCTCAGAGCAGTCTGCTCAGAAACAGGGAGGAGCAGCGAGGTTGGCATCAGCCTTCCCAATACACACAAAGGAGACTTCTAGAGCCAAGACACATCAACGAGGCACAAATGTCCAAGAGAAATGTGTCAGGGCTGTGATTCTGCCCCCGTCTCCTGTGCCCTCTGTTGCCCTGCTGTAAAGCTTTCTGTTTGCAAGTTGTAGAATAAAAGTTGCCATGGGATCCTATTCCTCTTCAGAGAGACACAGAACTACAGACTTCCCTTTGTATGTGACCGCAGGATTACGTGGACCGCCTTTGCAAAGTTGGAAATGCTGAGCACTGAAATCCCACTGGAGTGAAGAGATGTTGGCAATCGGTACGTCAGAGCCCTGGCTCTCTGGCAGCTTGTTTGTTGATAAATGTTATAGAGTTTTAGTCTTTTTTTTCGTTTGGGGCCTGTCCAGCTCTTACTGAGGTTCATGTAGAATAGCTGTTGACTTCAATGGATGCAGGATTGGTCCTTTAGTTCTTCAGCTGCTCTGGGGAGGGCTTAATGCTAGGGAATCTCTGGGTCCAGTTTGGCTGGAGGCTGAAGGTCTCCAACCAGACGTGTAGTGGCTTCAACCACTCCTGATTTCAGTCTAACTAAAGTTGGAGTTACACTGCAGCCACGATGGTCCAGGAATTATGCAAGAGAGAATTCCTGGACCATTGTGGCTACAACATCACTCCAACAGAGACCTGGGGAGGAATGCCCTGCATTCAAAAACTTGGCTAACTATCCCAATCATGCAGGTGGAGTTGCTCCAATAACAGATATTACCCACACCAATCCTTGCCTCTCTTGTAGGTAACTAGGTGCTCAGCTCCCCCAAGGACCAGGTCCTAAAGCAGGACTCACTTCTTAAAAACTCTGATCATTAGCAAAACAGCAAATGATACAACAGAGCTCACTGTCGCTGCTTGGTGATGCTACAGTCCCACTCACAGACAACTTGGGTGCGTCTAGATGTGCTTTAATGCGTAGTAGCCTATTTTTCTATGCATTAAAGTGTCACATAAACCGTGCAATTCCACTAATGTGCAGTAAAATAGGCTACTGCACATGGAGCATCACTTTAAAAACATGCATATTCATTACTGCACATTAAAGCAGTCCAATTTGCAGTTCTTTAGTACCTCATATTGGAGGTACTAAATTTAATGCGCATTAGAAAAAGCACCTTAATGCATATGTAGATGCACCCCTTGATATGAGTCATTGGTGTCCTAATGATCCATACATGCCAGGGAAGTCCCATGCACTGGCAAGTTGAATGTGGCTGCAAATACCTCCCTTAATTTTAAAATCCAGTATGATCACCATGACAACCCAGATCACAAACTGTTTCTTTCCAAATCCAAACACAGGCTCACAAACTGTTCAGTGGTCTTCCTGTCTTTATTTCTCCCCTCCCCCTATCATGGAAATAGCTTCAGTACAGAAGGGCCTGAAACAGCTTAATTGTGAGTCTTTTGTTTTCTAAGTGTTCTCTATTGCCACCTCCTGCTTATCTATACCCCTGAATAAAGAAAGTCCATGAGTCCTACATGTTCCTATCCACTCCTTCTCAGCATCCACTACTTGTGCAACTTGTTAGCAATCACAGCTTTTTCCAAGACACTTCTACTACTGCATCTGCCACTGAGAAATTTCCCCTTCATTGTTCAGGGTCAGGTGAGCCCATGATCAGTGCCTCCTTTTGTTCCCTGCCAGGATTTGTATTTTTTGGCTGATACAACTGACTTGGCTTCATCAGTGTGTAAGGAATGACACCAGTTTCTGAGGATCTGGCTATTTGCTGGAACTGAATGTCCTCTGGGTCCATCTGAGAAATTACACTACTGGGTGTGGTGCCGAGATTATGAAACAATCCATTTGCACTTTACACCCGTCTACTGCAAGGGGAACCAGATGGGTGGGTGGAGTGTTCCTTAACTGAAACAGCAAATAGGGAAGTTCAGCCAAAAGTTCTCTTGAATATGTAGAAGACATTCCTTGGTGATTTTTTTTCCAGGCTCATTGGGCTTCCACTATCATATTTGCTTGACATAATTAAAAGGGTTTTTTTTTTTTTAAACTGAAGCTCAAAATTAACCCAGCAGAAAACCAATAAGAAGAATTTGAAGAATTGCCCATCTCATACTGTAGGCTAATTAAGGTGAAGTTATGTTGCAATTGTCTGAATGATCCCTATATTACAAAACTTAAGACTGTTAGTTCCTCAGAAGACTCCAGAGATTTTTGCACTACCCTAATATATTTGCCATGCTGCATACTTCTGTTTAATCAGGATGTTAGTTGAGTAATATCTTGATGTGAGCACCCGGAGAGATTTCTTTCTTCTTGTGCTGCCAGGTTGATGAATCTGTTGTCAAGTGATGTATCTTAGTGCAAGGAAATTCTGCCGGCTATGAAATTAGCAGAATGGGATGTAGAATAAAAGTCAGCAGTTAGGAGGTACATTGTTATCCCATTCATCTTGCTTGGGGTGCAACCCATCAGCTGTTTACTGGAGCACAGCAACATGCCATGCCACGCCATGCGTTTCAAAACAGCATTTCCAAATGAACAATGGCAGCATTCCACTCTAAAACAGAATGTTTTGGCATTGCTGAGCGTTTCATTTGAATTTCATAATGAAAGTTCATAGAAATCAATGTTCCCACAAAAATTTAGACAACTCACAAGTGGGAAATGTTTCATCAGTAAATGTCTGACAAGCTTTACCTGAGAGATCTGATTTGCAGTGCAGACTCATATGCAAAATGCAGGCTAAGTGTCTAATTTGTTTCACAGATCCAGTTAGACCATCAATTGACCGCATGCCTATGCAAATACCCAGTTTGCAAACCCAGCTGCACTACTTAATCCAAAAATGAGAGGCATGAGCTAATAGACATCTGTACTTTGGAAAATCAAGGCCTTAGAAGCCACGTGGGGAAGGTGTTACTTGTATGTCTCAGTCGTAATGAAGGAAATTCAGAAGCAAAACCACACTGGAGATTAATACCAATGAATTCAGTAGCACTTGCCAGTTTGTCAGCCACACATACTTGCAAAACTCAGTCCTAGCTGGTGAGGATACAACTCAACAAGTTCGGCCCCAGGCTAAACTACAACTATGTTGACATCATCTGTTGGCTCAGGGAAAACCTAGATTAGAGTTAAGAGCCTGCATTCCTCTTGGGAGGACAGAGAGCTGATAAGTCTGTCAACAGGGTCTTCAGTTGGGCAGAGAGATGTCTTTATGCTCTTTAATGCTGGAATTGATTCTCCTCTGACTTGTTCAACATCACAGGAGACCAGGGTAGCAAAGTAGTGGGGAAATCGGTATCCAGGTTGTAGCCGTATTGGTCTAGTGGCAAAAGCAATCAGGACTCATGGTAGAGGTGATATCTTTTATTAGACCAACTAGATTTTTGCAGGAAAATAAAGATTTTTTTGCGTGTGTGTAAAAATCTAGTTGGTCTAATAAAAGGTATCGCCTCTACCATGAGTCCTGATTGCCAGTAGGGAAATAGACACTTGGGCTGCTGTAAGCTCCCAGTCTCCATGCATGGGAGCAGGAATAGGACTAAAGGGGCAAAGCCTGGACTTAGGTCTGCAGCTTACATGGCAGTAATGTGGGCAACCTACCCTTTGCCAGGCCTAGGAGAGTTTACTCTGTGACCTTCTAAGTCACAATCTAAGTCACAATGCTCAGGGCTAGGCACAGGCCCTGAGCACGATCTAAACTTGCACTGGGAAGACATGGCTTCTGGATCCCAGCCTTCAGTCGTTCACCCCACAAGTAAATAACTGCAGCTGTTCTCAGCGGAATCATGCGATAGAGATGCAGACTATATGCTGTAGGATTAGATACCCTTTTGGCTGGAGATTAGCATGTCTGGAGTAAGGTTCATGGTCCCTAAAGAAGAAAGTGGAAATAAGCAGATCAGAAATCCTATGTGGTGTGTTAGATAACGATGGACTACAGTTTAGCCCACTCCCACTGGACCAGGAGAGTGGGTTGTTACCACCAGTCCTCCTAGTAGTTGCTTAGGACCTATCAGGGGTTAATGGTCAGATTATTGGGTATGTTTATAAATATAGACTTTCCTAAGAGTAGCTGCCTGGAAGGATTTCCGAGTCAGCAAACATGGAAAATAAATCTACAAGGAACAGACTAGCCAACAAGGATTATTCAGCATGGAAAATGCCAAAATCAGTCTCCGCTCCCTTCAGCAGCAGTCATGGCTCTGCAAATGAGGGAACATCTCTTGGGAAAGCCATGTTCACTGAAGATGAAGAGTAGTATTTTGTTGTGGACTATTAGTACTGGACTTCCATAATAGAGAGGATAACCCTGACTGAGCTGGCATAGGTCAGAGAGGTTCATGTACAGGGATATGGTCCTGAATCACTTGAAGGATAAAAAGTGCTATCAAGGATTCCTTCATCCTGTCCATCTAGAAACCTGCTCACCTGAGTGCTATGCAGCAAATAAAATAGTGCCTTACAGACATGTATCATTGCTGGTTCTCAGAGTTTGAATTACCCAGCTGGACTTCCCCATCTGGCCTCAATAGGACAAAAAAGGCTCAATCCTGTTGAGAACTAATGGACCATAAATGCCCACAGGCTCCTGCCAGATGCTGGGCAGATTCAGACCCATATGGAGGAACCAGGAAACTCTAAACAGACAGGTGAAAATCCTTAGCTGTAAGCCTGCAGCCTTCTGAATGTAATGCCAAGAAAAACTAAGGAGAAAAACTCTTCTTACAGCCAAAAAATTTCCCGCATATGCTGGCAGCCAAATTCAAGCAAGCAGAAGACAAGTGAAATGCAGCACAAAGAGTTTAATGCACATTTGTCCCCAAGATAGAGAGCAGATTAATTTAAGAAGAGGAAAAGAAGGCAATCTTAAGGAAGGATTTGAAGGAGGAAAGGGAAAATTCTTGTAGCACAGGAAATAGGAGGCTACAGCAGCGAAAGGGCATAGCCATATAATGCAAAGAAAAATTTTATGAAGCAGAAGTGGGAAGGTAGGAGAGAGAATCACTGTAGAAAAAGAGAACAGAAAGGTGGACAGAGACCCAGCATGGGATGAGGAAAGAGCAGGAAAGCTGCTGATCATTATCCAGTACCACCAGAAACCTGGTTGAGTGGGCTGTCTCCCACCTTGGCGATCTCAAAATCATTACTTTCTATGGAACTTGTAAAGCAGGATGCAGTTCATAACTCATTGTTTTATGCAAGGTTTCCTCTATAAAGTAATTCCATCTTCATTAGCACAGGAAAATCCATGAATTATATACATTTGGTTCCATAAACCTTGCTCAGATGCTTGTTAAAGTTGAACACACCAGGAAGCCTGACCTAGTAACTAGGGATTAAGTTGATCCAAATTCTTTTAAAACTTGTCTTTTCTTTTTTTCTGACTAACAAAAAAACTACCCCATTCTCAACACTGGGGCGAGCTGAGGCCAGTGGTGCTTTGAGACACATGCTTACAGTCACTTACGATGGTATTTTTGTGGGTTATTGGTTTATGCCTTGGATAAAGCCTTGAAGGGATTTTGTGAGAGGCAGAGATACCGACACACGTTTTTGTTGTACTGTACTCTAGAGGTAACTGCTGGGCCGTAAATCCTCATTCCCATCAGTGTAGTACATGCTAATGAGAGTTCCTGGGGATAGTTATATAATTGTAAGGAGAAAAACTCCCCAGGTGCTTAATGATCCTAGAAAGAGGTGCAATGAGGGCCTGGTTTTGCTTCTATCTGCAATCTAAGGCAGTTTTGCCATTGATTTCCCTGGGGGTCAAATCAGGGCATGCACTCACTTAACATCAAGCAGGCTAATTATTCTCCACTATATTTCATGCAAGGGGAATGAAATGAGATGCCCTGGTGCAAATGTCTTTATTTGAACTCAGCCAGTTTCTTCAGCTTGCGCTTTTTCATTCCCCTGTGCCTTTGTTTTAGCTACTTTTATGACACGTTCTTGAACAATCTCAGAGAGGGAATGAGGATCTTCCAGATGCATAGGTCAGTTTGAATGTCCTAATAAAGGCCCTCCCTGCAGTAGCTTTAAAATAGCGCACAATCTGTTTGCAGTGGAAGGGAGTTTCTGGAAATAGGTACACCCTAACAATCTGGAGGAGGGGATGCTTTAAAAAAGTAGAGATGAGTAATGAAGCTAATAAAAATGGACAGGAAACAAACCAGTACTGTGAAACAGTCCATGAGATGCAGTAGGAATCATATCATAAGAACATTTTCGCGGTGGCATGAAAGAAACAATGATTAATAGTAATGACCACAATAACAATTTGACTTGACTTGAGGAGCTGACGGAGCATCAGGCACATTCACTAATGAACTCTTAAAGCGGTGCTTTGGAGAACGTATGAACATAGATACATGATCTTCCAAGGTCCCTTCCAGCCCTAATGTCTGTGTCTGTACAGAAGGGAGGAATTAGTGAATATAGACTCACTTAATATGTGTGTACGCTACTTTGTCTGGCTGTAGAAAGAGGATAAAAATACCTCACTCACAGGGTTATTGGGGGTGTTAGTTAAAGATATGGGCCCACTTGAAGCCATGCTTTAATAAAACTAGAACACATCAGATTTTCAGTTTGAAGGCTGTCAGCAGTCCTCCCCCGGTCCGTGTTGAAGAATCCTCAGTGGACCAAGCTTACATATTTTATTGGCTAGAGCTGGACACCACTGAGAGTGCTCTGACAGCCCTATGCCCCATCCTAAGATTCCTCCTAGCAGAACTTCATTGCTTCTGTTTCATTCCAGATTGAGTTCATCAGTTCACTCCCATGCCCTTCTTCCTCTTTAGTCCATGGGAAATCCCAGAACCTGCTGTGTTCATGATCAGTGAAAAAGGACTGCAGAGTTGAGAGTCATCCCCATGTTGGGATCACTGCAGGCCCACGCAGCTCACCCAGGTAGGTCTGCGCAGCAAAACATGCCAGACTTGGACACACCAGGTGCTCCTTATGTAGCCACAGGCATGTGGTACAGCAGGCAGGCTAATTGTCTTGAGGCTGAGCTAATGGGAACTGCCTGTAGCAGTAATGAAATGGCCCACAGACAATCACAAGGTCTGTGGGCTGTTGTGAATGTGGCCTGATGCAGGAGACAGCCCGTCCAACACAGGGCTGTGTTCGAGGGCACCAGTGCTCAGCAGGGAAATTTTCGGTGCTGATGTGCCCATGTAGCCTTATCGAGAAATGAAGCCAAAGACAAGACTCCCACCCCCACATTGAGTTTAGAGAGCTGTGAATTATGATCTCTTTTCTCAAGCAGGACTTGCTCCTACAATGAAGATGAGAAGAAGGGCTCCAGAAGCCCCTCAAGCCTGAATGTACACGATGGTTTTTGTTATCTACAAAACAAGGGAATGGTGCTGCTGAAGGGCTTTCCCCTCCACTCCCTCTACACATGTCAGATGAGTCAACCAAACCAAATGCTCTTGAAAGCTGATGGCACAGCACAGATAGCATCAGCATCCCCCTTCTGTTTCTTATATAGATGCACATGTCCATTTTTTAAGAGTGGCTGCAGGTGACAAGGTGACACCAAGTGACAAAAGGCACTGTTTGCTGGATGTCTTACAGGAAGAACGAGCTGTGACATGGGCAGAATTGTTAGGTGATGCCTGTCCAGGTCCATTCCAGTCCAGGGAGCTTGTAGGATGAAGTCCAAGAACTGTGTGGTCACCTGTTTATCATAGTTGACTTTCCTATTTATAAAAAGCCTGTCAGCGAAAATTGGGGATTGTTTTTGAACACCTTGACTCCAGCAAGTCGCATCTGAAATGAAAGAATGTAACTCCAGTTTTCTCCATGTCTTTTTGTTCTTTATGAAGCTATAAATATAAGACAAAACACACATGAATATTTTTATATGGTATGTGCAATGATCGTCACCAGCAAGTCCTGAAGACACGTACCATGTCACGGTGATCCAGGATTACACAGTGATAAAGCGTTAAAAGTAAGAGCTCCTTGGCTCATTAGTTATTGCGGTTGTAGAATTGCAACCAATTTCTTTCATATGCTTGCTACGGTTTTGCTTATACCATATATGAGCACATGTTACGTGCTGGCGTTCTGGTCACTTCACCCATCTGAGGGTTCAGTCGTTCCTCTTTCCCATGGAAGATCAAGAGTGTGAATCATAGGAGATGATGCCTGCAGTCTCCTATCAAAAAAAATGTTATGCTCCAGTTTTCCATACTAAGGCTTAGTCCAAGCTATTGCTAACATTGCAGCCACTGTCTGCCTAGTTATGCCTCTGCAAAGAACTTAAGCTAATTGTTCACAGTCTTATCAGATCAAATGGTTCATTTCTAAGAATGGGTTCTGAATCCATTTCAAGCAGCTGTCAAAATTCAGCTCAAAGGGCTTTTTGTTGTAATAATGTATTAACTAGCCAGATCTTTTCTTAAGCCAGGCAAGCAGAAGACTCGACAGGACGGAAGCTGACCTTTAAAAAGAGAGACAAGCGTCCCGAATTGAATTAATTTCTGTGTATAATGAAGAGCTCTAGGCCTGCATCGGTCTGTTCTTTGAGCTCCCATCACATTCCTGTGCCTTCTCCAGCTCTTATTGCTTGACTGAAAAGTGTGCAAAGAGCTTCTGGATCACCCAGATAGGGGTATGGTATTGTGAAGAGGTCAGAGGTAAAATGGTAGCTTCTGCTGTGAGAATGGCGGTAGTGACTCAGTGGATGACACTCTGAGTCATATCTGAGTTTATACTAAACTAGCTGAAACCTGCAAAACATTTGTGATTAAATTTTTATTGCAAAAGTATTTCTTTAAATACAGGAGTTTTAGTTATCCTTTGACCTGAATACTTTAACGGAATCAAAACTTCTCACCATCGAAAAGGCTACATAAAGATGTCCAGGTGTAAACACAGGTGTGGAAATATAAATACATATTTTGTCAAAGGTCTGCCCTTGTGACTTGTTCATAGTCATAGAATATCTGGAGAAGGTGGTGGGGATGGT
>NW_017728998.1:6875745-6878937 GCF_001723915.1 Gavialis gangeticus | reverse complement strand
AGTTGCCCTTTGTCTTTAGTGATGCCGCATGCCCCTGGATGACCCACAGAGATCCAAAATATGGTGGGGCTCCCCATGGACCTTATTGCAGTGCTTGCAGCCAAAGACTTTCCTTGCTAATATCTTCTTGTTGCTTGAGGAAATTAAAATGTCACAATAATGAATGTCACTGAAAGGTCACCAAGACCAGTCACATGAGAGCAATGAAGTGATAATTGCCTTGCAAAGAAGTATTGTTGGGTCTCCTCTGTTGTTTAAATAAGAATGATTTCAATCCCTCCCTGATACCCTATCCCTAGGCTTGCTAAGTGAAGCCAGTGGAGAAACCTCCAAGAAGGAAAGCTGAAGCATATGTGAGTGTTTTGAGGACAATACAGTTGGGGAGGGCTGAGACTTACTATCATTTATACTGCAGTAGCCCCAGAAGGTCCCAGTTGCACCAGCCACTGCACAAACAGGCAGAAGACCTGGTCCTTGTTTCAGAACTTAGTCCTAGAAGATGTATGACAATTAAGGGATAGAGGGATATAACTTCAGCCAAGTTGGTATGTTACAGTACTTCTTTCATTGCACCATTACTTCTGTAATTTTAACTGCTACCCCTGGCCTAATTTCTATTTTATTTTTAATCAGAACCTGTTTTTTCCACTACTGTGTGATGAAGGAAAGGAAAATCACTCTGTTGGCCCTCTGCTCCTGGGGCCACCTCTGTGTCCTCCAGACTCCTGTGACTTCCACATGCCACCTCTGCCATGTACTCTTACATTAGGCTTTTCAGCAAGGATGATAGATACCATAATCTTATGTTAACCTCTTCTCTCAGTGGTCCTCTTTCCTGCCATCCTTCTCATCTGCTGTCCTCCTTGCTCCATGCCATTCTGCATGTGTCTGTTGCTGCCCCCCTGCTACTTCAAATTGTTCATTGATAGTGGGGTATGGATCCTCCAGATCACTAAGATCTATTTGTCTATAGGGAGTGCATTTGGATTACACTATCCGTGACTTGCAAAGTATAATATTAGTGTTAAGTGAAGCCAGCGGTATTCTTCCTCTTGTCATCAACAATACACCAAATACTGTGGCTGGGGCTAGAGACACATGTTCATGCATTACAATTACATAGTTCAGTCCGTGATCCTGATGGCTTCTGAACTTCCCTTTCTTTTCCCAAGCCACTGACAGGCAAAGGCAGCAGAAATTTTGCAACTGTTCCCAAGTGATCCCATAAGAACTTCTGAGAATAGTAGCTAGCTGACTGCAGCTCTAATTAGATGCTACCTCTTTTCTGACCTTACCTAGATTGTCTGCACTATTTTCACAGCAAGATAAGCAGCAGCAAATATCTCAGTCTCAGAAGGGTGCAACATTGATCAGTGGATAACCCCCTGTATTTGCAATCTCCAACTTTCTTGCTATTAATGAGTTTTGATGTATATCAGCAAGCCTTTGTATACCTTCCAAGTACTTTCATTTAATCTCACCAGACCCCAGACAGAGCAGCAAATGATTTAATTTTTTGAAGAAGTCAATGCTTAAAGATGCTAAAGCTAAATTAAGGCAATAGAAATTAAGTAGATCTGGATCTCAACATCACAGAATCAGCATCATAGAAAAAATTAGTATCAGGAGCTCCCAGCTTTCAGGTTAGGACTGAGCCTTCTAGACAGCATGGTACCTCTCACAAAGATCTTGGCTCATTTTGTCATTCAAGGTCCTAGTTGGGCAAAATATTTATCTTTTTAGAAACCTAGAAATAAAAGGATAACAGGACACAGGGTCACCGAGGGTTAAAATCTTTGGAAGTGCTGCTCTTTCAATACCTTCAACTGTTCTCTGCACACTTAGAAATGCTCTTTCAAGAACTGGTCTTGGAGAGGTAAAGCACCAGGAAAAAAACAATTATAAGATGGAGAGCATTCCTCCTTCTGTGTGCGCTGAATACTGATTACCCTTGGCAGGTTGTGAAAAACAGACTCATCATGGTCCCCTTTCACTAACTGTTTTGTTCTCATGCTTTTAGGATTTAATAACGTGTCAAATTAGGGTTAAAGTGCCCTATTTTCTATGCTTCAACTCTAGCTCCAGCTTTGCTGGCCATACAAAAACAATACTACATTGCATTTCTATGGAACCGTTCGGATTATCAAATGTCCCAAAGGGGCTTTATAAAGCACTTAATTACAGATTGGTAAAGGAGTGACAAGTGAAGGGAACATGTAAACACGGCAGCCATTATGTCCACAGCAATATGCTACGTATTGACCGAACACTAACACCAGTGAAGTCAGTGGTTGGTTTCATTTCACATGGGAGATGCTGGCTCGGTTACCAGAGTTACTTTCTGGCCTTGTTTGGAAAACCTCCATTCAGCTTCTACCTGAACAGCCAAGAGCTCCTAGATGAAAACTCACCCCACGGTTATGGCTCTGGAAGGTCGGCTCCAAGAGGCTACGAAGCCTTGGATCCAGCCACAAGTTGAATGAGAAAGTTCAATAAGGAAAAATGTGATGTGGCAAAGAAGGAGAAGGAGCTACTTACTATTCACTGCCTTTTTAATATTCAGTCAGTGTCTCAGCTAATTATTTATTAACATTAACACTCTAGACTAGAGCTGCTTGTATTTTATGATTTTAACAACAAATTACATTTTTATCAAAAATGAAAATGTTCACTTTTTCCTTGGGAAAAAAAAATCAAAAGCTAACAAGTCTTTGGTTCTTTTAATGTTTTATTTGATCTTCCTTGCTATCTCCCATTTTTTAAATCTTCTCTCCCGTCTTGTCAGTCGCAAAACAGGAAACAGCCAAGGGGGCTGGGAAGGGAGAAAGTTCTGGGTTTTGGGTTTGTTTGTTTTTTCATTTTATTTAACTTGTGATTCCTCGCATTTTTTAATCTTTCAATAAAACTTTAGAACTATTTGATTTTTTATGAAAAATATGTTAGGAAACAAAATTATTACAAAATCATGACACATACAAACCACTCTACCAGTTCAATCCAATTCTGAAAATTTCTGAAACCCTATTAACATGTCATATATTCCTGAAGTGTATAGATTTATTTCAAAATATGGCCCCAAAGTGTTTGTGTGGTCCATAGCGATGTGTAGCACCTTCCTGACTTGAAGAGTCCAAGCAGATGGAGTAGTTTGACTTTTTCTTTGACTGCTGGATAGCCATTTTTTTCCAAGCC
>NW_017728998.1:6813300-6870745 GCF_001723915.1 Gavialis gangeticus | reverse complement strand
GCGATGTGTAGCACCTTCCTGACTTGAAGAGTCCAAGCAGATGGAGTAGTTTGACTTTTTCTTTGACTGCTGGATAGCCATTTTTTTCTTTCCCATATTGCCCCCTTGAAATCAGACGTGACATCTACTGATCCCGTTGCCAATGATCATTGTAGAAATCGGCCTTCCTAAATTAAAACAAAGTGCTTGACAGTGTTAGGTCTGTGCAAGGTTAGGCCATAACCAAAGGGTGAGTTTACTACAATATGTGCCTTTCTCCTTCCCTATGGTTATATGCCTTAAGTTGAAAGATTTGTAGGATACCCCTGAAGGACATCTCAGCTACAGCAAGGTTCAAATACCTGATGTGAATCAGGTAGAGTGGGCCTTAGTATGTGGGTTTCCCATATACCAGGTGAGTGCCCAAGTTTCTTGGCCATTGCCTGAGTAAGGGCTCCTCCCTTTCTTGGTAGTTTGGACCAGAAATCCTATCCTTGATCTGGTATGGGTGTCTCTACAGAAGCTTTGGGTTCAGCAGTCAAAATTTTCCTGTGAAAAATTGGGTTTGGTTTTATTTTTTTTTGTAAAATTCCAACCAGCTTGAATTCTGACCACATTTAGTGCAGCCAATGCCTGCTTGCAGCAACACCTGGTAAGAGCAACAACCTGTTAACAGCAGTTCTTCCCCTGGGAACATTTGCTGTGCCATGTATTGAAATAATAACACTTCCTAACCGCTTCAGAGAAACATGGCATGGGGGCACCAACGCACTGCTACCGAACAGGCATCAAATAATAGGTTTTGTGATTACCTTCAATAGCTCCCTCAATTTCAAAGCAAAGTTGTCTTTGGGTCACCGAGCTTGGTTCAGGCCCTTCTCTAGCACACATCTCTGGGCCTGAAGGCATTTATTAGGATCTGGATGTTATTACAGGAGGTGCGGACAGGGACAAGAGAGTACTTCCATTGGCACCAAATCCTCTCAGCAGGATGAAGACCAGCAGCTGCACATAAAGCTCACTTCAAAGGACTCTTCCTGAAATGCTGGAGAGACTGAGGAATGGGATGAGATATTACAAAACCACAAAGACACTGTGAAACATCAGCGAAGTGCCTGGTATGCAAAACTCTTCATTTTCCCACCACGGCAGAGAAGATTTCCTAAGACATTAGTTAGCGGTGACTTCTCTCACAGCCCCCAAATCTTCTCAAAAGGACCACGACAATCGTGACTGAACTAGCTTAAAGGCATTTTAATTGATTCAGCAGAGAGATGCTGTGCAAAACTATTTGGCTGATTTGCCCAACTGCTTTGCTAATGGCATTGCTTTGAACCAAATGCAGGACATTTTCACCCAGAAAACTAACCGACCACCCAAAGATTGTGTTTCTAGTGCCCTGATGGCAATCTTTCTTGAGTTCTGCTGTATCCTTTTTTATGCCTTGAAGTCCTTGCTGCCTTTTCTCAATGTTTTGACTAGTCACTTCTTTCTTTAGGAAATGTGCAGCTGTGCCACGTCGCCTTAATTTTAATTGTACTAGCAATTCCAGTCAAGAAATGGCTTCCTAGTAAGCCCTTGTAGGAGAATGAATAATCTGTTTTGGAATCTGAAGGAGCTACATTTTGTGTTTGGTTGCCAAAAAGGACCACACTGGAAATGTATCAGGTTTCCTGGAAGCTTTCCTTGTAGCCCCCAGCAAGGAGAAACAGTGCTGATGCACGCTACTTTGATAGTAAACTCTGAAATCTTTGGTTACACTCAGATGAGTCAGCAGAGTCCCAGTTGTTTTGCCTTCCAAAGAACAAGGGATCTGGAGCAATGAAAGCAAGGACTTTCCAAAGAGAAATCGTGCCTTTTTCTCCGTGAGCTCGGTGAGCATGTTCTAGCGCTTGCTGCAATAAAAGTCTGAGGCCACAGGCAGATGAGCGCAAGTATGTGGCACTGCAGACCCTGCTGCAGCACCACACACCTCACATTCAGGCATTTCCTGCGCTGCTACCTTGCAGCATGAGGGGTTTTGTTGACCCCTGGGGATCCCAGGGTCAAAACAACCCACACACAAAAAAAATGGGGTGGCGCACATGCAGGCAGCACATGCTGCCCAAAACTGGAGCCTGGGCAGCCGGAGCTACGCTCCAGCTGCCGGCCAGGCTACCAGCTTCATACGGCTGCAGCTCCCCAAGGTCCCCAGGGCCCCAGATAAAGCTGCTGGGGCCAGCACAGTTGCTGGTTCCAACTTCCCCTACCCCACTTGGGGCAATTTGCCACGCAGCAGAGGTTGCATGGAATGGGCATTCCTGGGGACAACTAGCAGAGGCACAAGGTATGCCACTGCTAGTTGTCCCTGGGAAACCAAATGTCCATGCTCATCTAGACACGGCCTGAGTGTTCAGTCTGTATTGCATAGATACTCCCAAATTGCCTTAATGATCAGTATTAAGCATAACTGTTTATGCTGTTCTTCTCAGGAGTCTTACTGCTTTAAGAGGTTCGCAGAAACTGGGTGGCAAAGTCCTTCATCTGAACAACAATTGTACTCATTCTTGTCTCTGCTTCTCCTTCTCTCTATCTGCAGCATCAAATGCTGGATGGGATGAAAGTGTGCACAGGGATCAGTTAATCGACGAAGGTATTTCTGATACTTGTGCTATTCTTTCAAGCTAGCAAACCTCGTGTGCCGAATGGATCATTTTTAAAGTAGTTCCCCCCAAAACCTGACATGTCACAATGGATGAGATTTCCTAAAGAGAAAGAGCCCTAGAGACAGTTATGCAGGCTTGGTTTTGCACTGGAGACTGCACTGGCATGCTGGCTGGGTAATGGTTAGTGGTGGTTAATAATAGGGGGAAACAAATTCCACCACCAAACTTCAGTCATTCTTGAATCCCCTATTCTTTTTTCTGTACAGTTAGGAAGCTTCTCCTGAGATTTGTGCTTTGGCCCAGCCAAATCTTTCCTTCTGTAGTTTAAAAACAGCAAGCAGATGATGACAGAGAGCACAGGGTCAGCCCATCGTGGCACTGTGAGAAGTCAAACCCAGGTTTTCCTGCTCTCAATCCATGTACCAGTTTAGTCACCTGCTTACACCAATGCAACTGGGCCTTGCTGTCTTTTTCATGATCATATCATACAATCATAGAGAAGTCAGGCTGGAAGGGACCTCCAGAGGTTACATCTAGTCCAACCTCCTGCCTAAGGCAGGATCATCCCTATCCAAACCATCCTATACAATCCATCAGCTAAACTCTACATAAGATTACCATCAACCCTGACTCAAAACAGATCTACTACTCTAACCTGCCACAGGTAAGCAGGGGAAACACAGCACCCAGTGTCCTTTTTCTATGAAATGTTGTCAATATACGTTCAAGAGATCCTGGATACAGGGCAGGTTGACTGACGGTCATCAACAAGTTGACCACTTACCTTTGTGCACTCAAAGAGAGATCCATACATCCAAAACTTAGCAGCTAAAGTGTCCTATGGAAATCCTTACACATTCTTGGTTTGCAGGATCTTGAAATACTTGTACCAATTTGTCAACAGTGGGATTTGCCAACAGTGGGATATTTTAAGACCCACACTATTTCCTGACATCTTGTTTTAAGGAAAGCAAATGGACTAGCTGACATTTTTCATGGTGGATGAAGACTGTGAAAGTGGATTAAAATAAACAGTGGTTCTCCAGGTGTCACACAACAACTAAGGCATGCGGCATCAAAATAATATACAAGCTAATTTCCACTCCTTTGAAGCTCAAAGCTCCAAAAAAATGCATGTGGTAGAAACACATTTTCTGAATAACATCAGAGACATTTGCCATTGTACCATGAATCAATATTTTTGAAGTCTCCTTGACAACCGTCACCATGACACTTTAACAAGGCCTAATGTGTGAGACTCAGTCATATGCATGCCAGCCATATGTCCAAAATACCAGTTCTCCCGTTATAATGTGTTATAAGAAAGCCAAAAATGTGGCAGGTAGGGTTGAGGTCCCAATTACTACTACTAAAGCATTTAGGGTAGGTGAATATTTTCTACCTGTCAGAAATAAATATAAACCAGAGGAAGGAATCTATACCAACCAAACTAAAAGCTTTAAAGAAAAAAGAACATGGGGCAAAGCTGGTCCCCCCCAAAAATCACACAGAATCATTTTCCTTCTAAAAACCTCATTTTTGTCAGAATAAAAATTTTCTGCCAGATTGGGCCAGGTTTGACAAAATTTCATGTTTGGACAAAATGAAAAAAGGAAATATTGAAGACATTCCAAAGTTTTCAGAATAGAAGCGGTTGAAATTTTGAAGGGACTTTTTTTTTTCAAAAAGGCTTTTATTTAAAATGCTTGATGTGTCAGAATCAACGTGAAAAGTTTTGATTTCATGGTGTGGGCTTTTTTGGGTTGTTTTAGTTCGAGGGGAGAGGAAGTTTGTTTCACAGCAAATTTCAAAATTGTTTGGATTGGTTCCATTTTGGGATGGAACAAGTGACAGAAACAGAGAATTTCTCATGAAACAGAAATGCTAGTAGTACCTGCCCAGCAGTAATACAGGGAAGCAGAGAAAGTGGAAGGAGCAGTGGATTTGCTTGGAGACTAAGTGCCTGGTTTCAGAAATGAGATGTTTACACACTGTGGTACATTTAAACAAAAAACATTTTGAGCTTGATTCCACAGGATGCTCCTGCAGGCTGCTGAATGCCCTTGCCTCCTGCTGCCTTCAGTGGAAGATGTGAAGTCTATGTCTCATTGATGCAGATTGCATTTGGGAGATATGGAGCATCTTTTGACTTACTGGGCCCTGTAAAAACTATAGGCCAAGTATTGTTCTTCATCTTGGATTGGGTCCCCGACCTGCTGAGAGTTTTGCTTGTCTAGGGAATGTAGAATGCTGAATTCCACCGGCTGTCAGTGACTTCTGCCCTGACTTTTTGTGTTGAAGTGAAAAATGACAACATCGGTCGGATGAGGGCACAACATCTTCCGAGATGCATGAAGCCACATGACACATCCAGGGAGAGAATGAACCGGTAAACCCACTTGCAGCCAGTTGGAATCGGGGACCTACAATGCTTTCTTGGAGGCACACAACATCCCACAGGATGTGTAAATAGTCTATACTTAGAATTATTTTGCATATTACAGCAAAAATCCATCTCCTCTAATTAAACATGCAAACAGCATAAAGAGCACAGTAGGTTGCTCAGCATGTGCGATTACATAACACAAATTTCATGAAGCTCAAGAGATGTATTTCAGCAGCAGGGGTTGGAAACACAGCCCATAAAAGCTTCTTACCTTACCCTACACCAACATAATACAGTAGGTCTGATTAAGTACTTTGTAAGCATTGATTTGTGTGCATGGTAAACAGCCTTCTCAATCAATGTAAGGATTTCACCTTGCCATACTTTTTGAAAACGTTCTTTGGCATCTTTTTCCCCCCCTCTGAAAACTCCCATGCTATTGGTGAACTTATTGTGCAATCGTGCATATCAAATGATCTCCCACCATGGGACTAAGACTAATCTGTGTGCCAGTTATTTTTCAATTTACCATTTCCAGTGGTCAGATTGATCATTTAGTTACATTCTATGAATTGTGCAAGCAGAGACACCCATGCTAATTTATTACTTTGGGTCCACTGAGCCAAGTACTACAAAGATCTCAAGTTTCTAAATCCATTAGGAATTTCTAATTGAAATATTTGCAGTGTGGGCTCATAGGGGTCACTCTAGGACTTCTTAGACTAAATTCCAAAGTATGTAATCAAGTCAACCCCATGCAAGTCATATCACAGAAATGTAGAAGTCAGAGATGGAAGATATTCATTAGGCTGCCTAAGCAACCCAGATTTCAGGTCATTTTAGGTAACTCCTAAACTGTGGCCTAAACTTGAATAACTGTGGGTGTGTATTTCCAGCCAAAGGAAATTGTGCTTGCTTCTGCCCATCAGCATATCTTCTATTTTGCTCTGGTACAGCACTGAGCTAAGTGTATGGTCCTGGTATGGCTATATATCATGAAAGAGAAGAGGAATTGTGTGTCATCTGTATCATGCTAGCACCTGAATCCATATGTTCTATTCACTTCATTTGGTGCGTACATGTATATGTTTCTGGGGGCCCAAAAGAGAGAGCTGATTCTTACAGGACCCTATACACAAGGGATCCAGTGTTGGAGGTAGAGCTGCCCATTGTTTTTCTTCAGTATTTTGTTCAATATTTTCATTGAAGACCTGGAAGATGGGATGGAGTTTGCAAGCAAGTTTGCAGATGACATCAAGTCAGGGGGTGCAGTTGATACACTGGAGGGTAGGGCTAGAATTCAGAGTGACCTTGACATACTGGAGAATTGGACCAAAAGAAATCTTAGGAGGTTCAATAAGGACAAGTGCAAAACTTTGCACTAATGCACTTAGGAGGGAACAATCCCTTGTGCCGGTACAGGCTGGAGGCTGACTGTATAAGCAGCAGTTCTACAGAAAAGGACCTGGAGGTGACAGTGGACAAGAAGCTGAATATAGGCCACGATCAATGTCCATGGCATGCACTTCTCTAGGAAAGACTCAAATTTTAGCTTCGATTAGATAGGCTTGTAGTCCACCTTTGAGTAGTTTTGCTGTAGGCTTGTTCAGGAATGGGAGGTTTGCTACTGGGCAAGAGCTGGCCAGAAGAGATGTACCCAACCTGGCTGCATTAGTGGGCAAAATTTTATGTGGCTGTCCAAGGATGCCCAAGGAAGAGAAAAGGGTGTAAATCTCCTTTCAACCTGTTCCTACCTGCACGGGGTCTTGCTGCAGTCCTGATCCTTGTTTTCCTCTTTGTACATGCCCACAAAATACGGTGCAAGGCCCTCTCACAACCAAAAATGAATTAGGAGGAGGAGGAGGGGCCTTGCCCACTTCCCCAAAAGCAGCAAGTAGTGGGGCTGGCATGTCCTTTTATGTGACAGTGCCTTGAGGAGCTGTCACCATGATGCTATGTTCCTGTTCTGCCCTTAAGGTAGAGTTGTGCTTTACTGGTGAAAACTTGGCCCCAGTGATGTCAAGGGAGGATTTACCATCTAATGGTATTTCCCTCTGCCCACCTGCAAGCTCTGAACTTGTATCCTATAGTAGCTGGGAAACTTGGATGAACTAAAAGAGACTTTTCCATCTTTAATTGCCATGATCCTCTTCTTTGAACAGTAGCAGAGATTCCCCTTGAAGCTTTATCTTATCTCTGCACTGAAGAGGTAGACATCACTTATTTCCCACCAGGGCCCTCAGAACAGGTGTTTTACAGGGGCAACATTTATCCTAAAGACACAAGAGAGGCTCTGTCTTTTCTTGTGTTACTAATCACTTGGACAGATACCAGGGAAGCAAATATTTCATTAAACTGAAAACTAAACAAATTGTCTGGGTTTTTTTTTTATGAACAGCTCATGGTTTCCCATTTAAACAAATAAGCAGAGCTCAAATCAGCCTGGCAAGCTGTTTGTTCTTTCAGGTTTTGAGTATTTCCACATCCACAGCGTTCAACAGATAATGTCAAGACAAAGGTGTCGGAGGTTACCTGTCATAGATATAAAACCAATGCAGTTGGTTAATTAGGTACTTTCCAGAACTTGTTCCTGAAAACATTTGAACTGATATAAAAGCAAAGGTTGGCGTCACCACTCAGACCTTGTTCACAAAGGTCAGTCTGAAAAGGAATTAATGGGATCTGGAAAAACAAATATTGTACCAGCAGACCTGTCTTGGTTCTTTCTTCCTTCCTTTCTTTTGTTCTTTCGTATGGTCCTCAGGGAAGGGATTGTCTTTATGATCTATGTTTTAATAGTACCTCCCGCAACAAGTTCTTGATCTATGGCTCGTGCTTCTAGAAATTATGTGTAGTACAAATAGTAAAGAATAATAATATTTGATTAAAGAAGTAATTGATTTCCAAGAGACGTAGCTGGACAAATCACACGGCATTCATGCAATTGAAGGGCTCTGGAATACAGACAAGATACATATATGGACCTGTGTCTTCTCACACCAGGACAGGATTTCATAGTTTCATAATAGTTTTTAGGGGCTGGAAGGGACCTTATAGATCATCGGGGCCAGCCCCACTGCATTTGGAAAGCAGGAAAAACCGCTGCATCAAGACGCTTTTTGAAGATCACCAGGGTGGGCGCGTAGTAATTATAATGCTCTGCAGTCCAGGTTTGTGCTTCTCTGCCTGCAAAACGGGCAGCCTAACATTTCACAAGGGCAGTGTGCAGGTAGGTGAGTTCTTGTTTGACAAGTGCAAACATCCCTCGGCATTTTCTAGGCTTCCAATCTGTGTAGATGAGCTGAGAGTTTGTTGGTTTCCTTCTTCAGGCATGTGTCACTCAGGCTTTCTCTTCCACTGTACACAAGACCCTGCAAATATAACAGGTCATCGCCCTGTTAATTTTCCTGTTTGTGAAGTGACACATGGGCATTTTCTGTATGTGGACAAAACATGGGCTGCCTGGGAACTGACTGGGAACTGGGCTACTTTACCTCCATTTAAATAGCAGCTGAGGAAAAGAGCATAGAAGAAGCAGGTGTTCTGGAAGGAGTTAACTCCATGCACTTTTCCAGATAGCTTTGTATGCAGAACAAAGACGCTGCTCTCACTCTAGTGCCTGAAACACCTTGATGCACCTGCTTAATGAAGAGGAAAAAAACGCTCCTTGGATTTTCCAGCAAATCAATGCAGAAGGACAGATATGCTGGAATCAACAATAAATTGCAAACAGCAAAAAAGAAAGAAAGAAACACATCTCATCTGGCAGCCAAAAAAAAGTTTTTTAGAGACCAAGTTTAATCTTTAGCAATAAAGAGATGGATGTAAATCTATGATATTATGAAACATGCATGGATAATGCTAAAGCACTTGCAGATTCAAGTACAGTATCGGTTTAACATCAGATATGGCCTCTGTCTAATTGACTGTAGTCTGGCCATACAAGAGTACTTTTGAATGTAGGAGGATTATATCATATTGGGGGATTTTCCACTAGCATAAAGCTGACATATACTCATATGTCCAACTTCTTTCACTCTTGCTGCAAGCATAAAAGCCTTGGGTGGAGGAAAGGAGAACATAGCTGGGATCCTCCACCTTCCACCAATCTCCAGTTGTGGGTGGGCTCTCTTGGGTCCATTAGCAGCCAACGTAGGTTGGAGCAATCTTCAGTCGGCTCTGAGTGAATGCAGGGAGCGTGGACTTGAGATCTGGGATGCATCAAGGCTGCCATCACTGCCAGGGCTCTTCTAAATATACCCGAGGCAGCTTTAAACTACCGTAGGGACTAGGGCAGCACACAGCTCAGCACCCAAGAATTTGTTGGGCTTCCTAATTTTTGGAGGGCACACTGAGTTGCAAGCTACTGTACAAGCAGCAGCTCTGCAGAAAAGGACCTGGGGGTGATGGTGAACAAGAAGCTGAATATAGGCCACGAATACTGTTCAGGCCATGCACTTCTCTAGGAAAGACTCAGATAATTTTAGCTTCAATTAGATAGGCTTGTAGTCCACCTTTGAGAAGCTTCGCCATAAGCTTGTTCAGGAATGGGAGGTATGATACTGGACAAGAGCTGGCCAGAAGAGATGTACCCAGCCTGGTTGTATTAGTGGGCAACATTTTATCTGGCTGTCCAAGGATGCCCAAACAAGACAAGAGGGTGTAAATCTCCTTTTAACCCCTTCTACACTGCTAGCAATATGCAAGCCATACGCAAGCTGACTCACATATATCTAAATGAACAGTAGTAACAGGAGTGACTGCAGTATAGTCCTATCCTTGCACTCGAATTGCATTTCCATCTACAACCAACATTTGAGCCTGCTGGCGGGCTGTGGTGTGATATTCTACAGTACTTGAAAGACTGACTTGGATGATGCATAAAAGGGTTTTTTTTCCATCTCTGATTCCTATGATCCTCTTTCCTTTGAACAACCCCATGGCCCATTGCTATATTTCTGCCTTTGCAGGAAAAAATAGATCTGAAAGCGTTCTTATTAAACAGCCTTCTGGTGGGACTGAATTATAGAGCTGTGTTATCTGAGTGCTCCAGAGTGCTCTGAAAATAGAAGCAGGAAAAATGCTCCATCGGCAGAGAAAATATTTGTTATGAAAAACTCCAGTTGCCTTTTCATAAATGTTAACAGGCAGTTTGCAAGGCACTGGGGACCTGAAGGCATCTGCCTGGTGAGCTCCCTCTTGCTATAACAGCCCCAGGGACTGGCTCAAAAATTCCTTCTACATTGATTTGTTTTTCAGCAGCATTTCCTGTGAAAGGCCTCAGGAGAACTTATTACTACTGCAGGTCTTTCTCTTGGAGACTGCCCTTCTCCTCACTCGTTGCAGTGATGGAGGGTCTTCAGCAGGCATGGATGAATGGTGAGGCTGCCTGGGAACTGGACACAGGCATGGGTGAACTGGGAGGCCACCAGAAAGGGAGTCGGAAAATGAAAATAAAAAAAATACAATTGCAAAAAAAATGTTTTAATATTGTGCATATATAGGACTGGCGATGTTACCAATTGAGGATGAACTATTTAAAGACACCAATGCCACAGATGTGATAAAGACATTTGCAGCAAGTCAGATTATTATTAACATTATCTCTGGTGAAGGGAGGCCTGATACTAAAAGTTTGCCTGGGGCCGCCAGGAGTCTAGGTATGGCACTGGTCTTCAAAGTTGACCAGTCTTCTCTGAACACATTTTGCTCATATTCCTCTCTCATCCTACTCTGCCTTTCTCTTGCTCTTTCCACCTGGGTCTCTCCTACAACCATTGCTTGGGTCCGTAATTAAAAACAGATTATTTCCACTGTGATCATGTCCCAGGGCCCCAGACAGACTGCAACCCAATGGGACTAGCCAGTGTACAAATCTGCGCACACAGCCCCTACCTCAAGATGCTTATGAATGAAGTACAAGGTGAGAGCTGACAGGGTACAGATCAGGAGAGCACAAAGAAAGAGAAAAACACTGAGACAACAGGCAACAACAGGCAGTTCTCGGACATTTTTTCTTTCTTAACACACTTTGCAGCCGCTGCTTCTGTTTCTGCTTGGAGAGAGATGGATGTCTCTCTTTCAAATTTCGTTCTCTAGCAACTTATCTCAAATGAGTGATTACAATCCTGGACTGGTGTCTTGGAGATATAAGCACAGGGTAGCTTAAATAGGTGAAGAGCTTCCTATGGCATTGTGGGCATGTGGCTGAGCTGGAAGGAAAAGGGTGTTTGCAGAAGAGGTGAATTTGTTTAAATGAGCAGAATGAATATGAGTATACCTAGCAGCTGCCAGCACTGACATCCATATCTCTACACCCAAAGCAGTGCAGACATAAAGGATCAACAAAAGTAAAAGCCAAGAGCTTCCCACTCTACCCTGCTAAGTGCTCAGCCCCAGCCCAAAACTCCTTTCTCCCTTGGGCTGAGTATCCTAATCACTCCTGACACACATATGGACATTCATATATGATGACGGCTGTCTGGAAGTCTGTTCTTTAGATGCATCAACAACTATTTGGATATGAGACATGTGATGACTAACCCCTACTGAGCCTCTGAGTTAAATAGATATCTATAGTGCATGTTCCCAGTTCTCTGTGCAGACACCACGGCTCCAAGTGTAAAAACATCTGTGTGTTTACCTATGTGCTTTCACAGCTTGCATTCATTTATTACAAGGCCTCCGGGAGTATGTGCATCTTTAAAACTAGCTCAAATACGGCTTAATTGTATGTGGTTCCCCTATCAAACTGGCAGTACTGTGTACGATTACAATCTGCTGCAGCATCTCTATGAGAGATGTCTAGTATCTCCCACCGAGGACCAAGGCGATTTATCTACATATAACAAACTGCCCCACAAAGGAAACAACAGCATGCAGGTCTTGAACGACATCTGAGTTGAGGTTTGATGAACCAATAAAGAATGAGAACCACCCATTGTGAATGCCTTATGGTGGACTAGAAGGAGGTCTCCTGATCAGGCAAATGCTCCTTTCAAGAATACCTCCAAATATGAAAAGTCATTAAGGGTGATTACATGGGGAATGGAGCTGACCCATGCAGAGCAATGGGATAGCCAAGGGAGGCCCGTTTTCTCCAACTGCTTTGAGACAAGACTGGCCATGAAAAACTCCCAGTCAGCAGAAGAAGTGTTGATTCCAGGACTTCTAAACTCGGACTAACCAATATCAAAAGGGGCACAAAGGGCTTGGCTTCACTTCATCGTTAGCTCAAGATCTAACTTGAGGTTTGCCCCTAGTGCCATTCCCATCCATGCACAGGAGCTTGAGCAGCTGTTGTGCTGAAAACAAACCCTAATTGAAAGAGAGAAAGAAGAGGGGCTGTGATTAGGAAAAGAGATCCTGAGATACCTGATCCCTGATGGCCTGGGCTCTGACTTCAGCCCAGAGAATACGCCAGAGAGGTGAGGAAACTGAGGCAAGGACATGTTTCTAGGGGAAAGGGCTTACTTTTGTCCAGAGCTGTAGCTTTTGTGCTATCTGCAGTAAAGAGTAAATTCTGTCTAGAAATGCTTGCCAAGCACATCTGCCTGCTTTTCCCCATTGCTCATCCCTGAGGAGGGAACTGTAAGGCCAGAGGGAACGTGGAAGTCATCTCTGGTCCAGTGAGGCCCCATTTCTGGAAAGACCTGGCAGACGCAGACCTGTCCCCATGAAGTGTGCTGGAGAGGGTGAGGGCAGAGAGGATGCTGCAGCCGACTCAGACGATGGCAAGGAGCGGTCTGGTATGTTGGTCCCTAAGACAGGGCCATTGCCTCTATATCCCTATTGGCTTGTAAAGTCCCCTCTGCCAACTCCAACGTCTCTGATAGGATCTAAACCACATTTCCCTTACAAAGAAGCTTTCAAAGGCTAAGAATTCAAAAAATCACTGCTATGAATGATATGAGAACCTACATTGTCAGGAGCTCCCCAACGGGCTTTTGCCATGGCCAGTTTGTTTGTGAGCTTTGATTTCTTGACCCAGTCATGGGTCCACTGTCGCACGCGCACACAGAGAGCTTTTGTTCCCTTCACTATGTGAAGCCTGTGGCATCTCTTTCAGTGAAATGTCTTTCAGTTCAAAATGCAACGTGCCAAAATCAGCGGCTTCGAAACCATCTCTGCCCGCACCAGGGTTTCCCCTAAAAGAAGGTGCCCCCAAAATTAAATCCACACCATTTTTGAATTGTGTGCGTGCTCTTTCCAACGCATCTCTATGCAACAGCTGGCAACGAAGTGGGAATTCAGAATGAATGCACCGCTTACATGTATTTTGGAAGGTACTTTTTAATAGAGCGGCAGCTCTTAGTGCACACCATCTGAATACAGGATTTCAGAGTCATGCCAAGTCCAGGCACTAACCCAGCCAAAAGATCAAAGTAATTATGGCTGGCCCAGAGCTGCAGATGGATGCTACTGTCTCCAAACAGAATAAAAGAAGGGGGCATTGCAGACTGGGACAGAGGAGACATTGCAAGGTAACCTGAGGAGCAGCCAGCTTGAAAAGAAAGCTTATGCTGAATTTGCTTTGTTATTGTGATTTCAGTTTCCAATAGAGCTGAACTGGGGGGTTGGGGGTGGGGAGGGATTTCAGGACCTTTGGTGCTGCTTCGAGGCTATCGAAAGCAGAGCGTGAATGTCTCTAGCTCACAGCATTTAATTTTGCACGTATAATTTGTAGCCCTGAAAGTTGCAGAAATGTAGGGCAGCCGCTTTGATGAGATTCCTCTGACTCTTAACTTCCAAACTCATCAGCATGACTGTGCAGGATACCGCATGCAAGCAAAATAGTGAATAACCACATTCCCCTCGGCTTAGCACCCTTTGTAAGCGACAGTTGTGTGTGTGACAGCACTTGCTGCTGTCTGGAGGTCAGCTGCCGTTTAAATGTGAGAATGGAGAGGATAGAAAGTCTACGTGTGGTTCACCAGTATTTATTTCTTCTTCTTGCAATCTTGCTTATTAGTTAACAAAAAAATGCTCCAAGCCCTGTTCACTTGAACACCCATATTTGCTTTGCTTGTGATTCAAAGACACATTCAGCCAACACTGCACCGAAAAGAGCTCTCTTGAGGCTTGTTCTCAGTCCCCTACTATTTACTATGGTGTCTTTCTGGCTATCTCCTTGGCTTCTGCTCTGTTTGTATCTGTTTCTCCACACTTCCCCCTCCTACACACTAACTCGCTGCTCCATCCCAGTCCGTCTCCTGCTCCTGAGATTATTAGAGCCCAATGGAACCTGCCTATAGCCTCACATTTACCTCCTCCTTCAGCTTTGCATAGGTCCTTGTTCTGGGCAATTGCCCTTTGTGTATCCACTGTCGGTTCTGCAAATTAACTCAATTGCTTTTTGCATGAGAATCTGTTTACATGCTGTTCCACCCACCGGTTTCAATGAGATTTAGCATATCTGAAAGCAGTCCAAAGAGAAAGAGTGAGAAACGCCCATTGCTTTGGTCTATGCACACGTCCAAATTAAAGCTGGTTCATAGACGAAGCAAGACCATCACACTCACTCACAACAGCCCCAAGGCTTTGAGGAAGCAGTTGGCCTTGAATAGCTCACCAGACCTCTAAGTTTCATTATATAAACAATGCAATAAAATATGCACATTGTGCTCTACTGAAGACCATGATCTAACACCACAGAGAAGGCAAACGGTCCTACAGTTTCTCTACATGACTTTGCTCCTTTCTCATAGATCCTGCTAATTTTTGTTATGTTTTCCCATTGAGTGACAGATATAGGATGCAATTCCCCCATTTTATCCCCTTCTTTCATCCAAAAATAGGAGATCTGATGAAGGCCACCTTGAAAACAAGGGCCTAGGATTTTGCCTTTTGTGTGTGAAGGAGGCAAAAGCCACACTGTTGAATTCTAAGGCAAATGTTTGGTCCTAGGTAAAGTTAATACTTTTTAACAAATGTAAGATGCTGTGCCTTTAACAATTTGGTCAGACCCATTCAAATCAAACTTGCTTTAAGTTGGCTTTTATAAAAATGTGTGTTTAGTATCCATGAGTGGACCTAGACTTTTGAAAATGCAGGTGCACGTGGTGAGGGGCATCATCGCCTATAAAAATAACATATTTTCCTCCAGTCACAAATAAACTAGAAGCTTTTCTAATATGATAGGAGATCTGGACTGAATTATTCAGTTTAGTTTGAAGCAAAAATATAACTTCATTGGAATGAGTTAAAAACAATCTGCGCGGCTGTGAAATAGGAGCTTCATTACCAGGAGCAGGGAACAGACAGGAGAATGGCAGAACAAAGGATATCTTGATTGGTGGAAGATGAAGACCATTAAAAAGAAGAGAGGATTGTTGACACCTGAGCAATGAAGAGTTTAGGAGGGATCTGTTAGATTATAATGAGCCATGAAGTCAATGCACTTCTGCAGCACTGCCTGAGTAGAAACGCTGTTGCCCCTTCCAGGCAGTTGGTTTTAAACTTTGGGTGAAGCAGGAATCAGAAGTGTGAAAGTGCACCAGTGTAGATCCCCCACCCTCTGCCCCGATCCATCCCTGCTAGTATCTCATTTGAATTTGTCTGGCATCCGCTTCCAAATGTTGTTCCTTATTGACCTGTGATAGATTGCATGAGATATCCAGCCCACGATACACCATTTTCTTTCTTTTCTCTGCTTTCTTTCACCTCACTTGACTCTTTGAGTTGCTATATTTTACACCAGAGAGGATTTTGTTCCCTTCCTGATTTCATGACTCTGCCTAAAATATACCATCCCAGTAGCTATCGTTATAATACCTCCTGCATTGGACACACATCTGTGCAAATTTATTACTGATTCCTTTACTTCACACAGGCAACAACCCTCTGATAAATTTTTCAGGAGGCAGGGTTGGGTAGAGACAGTGTTTATCTTCCTAAGCACTTAAGGCATTAAATATCAGCAAAAGAAGAAAATGAAAATGTGGAGGGAGAGGTTTTAGACTTCGTTAAATTCCAGATCATCCTTAAGTCGGCTGCAAAAGTGTTATCTACCTGATTGACACCTCTTCCTGACAGTAGCCTAGTTTTTAACTAAAGAAAAGCAAAGACAATAATTTTTACAGCATTAGTGATTTATGGGTCTGCCATAAACTGTTGCAGCTTGTGCAAGGTCATGATCAAGTCTTTCAATCAAGTGATTGCCTAATTGTAGCCATATTAACCCAACAGCAATACAGCAAAAAAACTCTTTAGAGAGTTTGAACTAGTGGAAGCTGCTAAATGAAGGCAGCTTTCTGCAGAATGAGAAGCAGGGGCAGTTGCAAGAAGAGGGGAAGTGCTGATTTCTGGCTTCCAAGAGTCTGTGTGTGTAAAATATCCAGTGAAGAAAACAAACCAGTTTTCTCTGAAATTTGCTTCTCTTCTATACTGTAATTTCATTTACAAACAACAAAAATTAAAAATTGTCCAGATTTCCCACAGAAAATCCAGCATTGACTTAAAAACATCACATGAGCTTATTTGAAAACAGCTGCTGCTCTAAGTAGTACACTTAATGTCTGGCTACATGGCACGCAGCACAGATCCCTGACCTTGCTCTCCATGAGCACTGTTACCACGTGTCTCAGCAGAGCTAATTAGGCTGGGAGTTGTAGCGGGCTGATGAAACAGTACTGTTCTCAGTGAGCTAGCTGATGGATCCTTGTATCGCTCTGCGTAGTGTTGTGCAAGCTCACCTTGAGCGCTTGTCTGATTTCGCTGTTAAAAGCTATAAACTATTTCATTAGAACACAGTCCAGGAAGTAATTAAAGCAATTCAATCTATACTAAGTAACAGCTGCTTAAACTGCATCATTTCCTGCAGTTTCAATGTTCTTCTGAATTTTTCAATTTATGTTTTCCTCTATTTGCCATTTTGCACGAACATTTAAAAATATTTGGTTTCCATCCTGATTTGGAATGCAAACACATTTTGAAACATTGACATTTCCAATGAAATTGTAATTTTGAATTTCAACCATCTCTAGAAAGCTCTAATACAATGGTATTCAGCCTTTTGGCACCCTGGGCCACAGTCCACAGGCCACACCAGTTCCTGTGTGACCTCAGCTGGCTCCTGTCCACCTGGACCAGCTCCATGTGCTAGGATCACACCCCACATGCTGAGATTAAGCCATGGTGCCCTGCAGTGTGCCCACCCATCTCTGCTTACCAGATGGGTCCTGCAGTACCTCTGCCTGACCCCAAATGCAGGATCAGTCCCCACATCACCCTCTGCATTCAATCTAGCATGTAGGGCCATACTACCAGGCCAGGGGGTTTCCCACAGGTCTGGAAATTTGTGAGTTGGGGAACAGCAACCAGTCTCCTGCCACCAAAATTTTAGACTTGCAGGCAGGATGACACCAGTCCAGGGGCCAACTTTGGGTTGAGCGCTTCTACTTTAAGACCTTGGTATGATTAAACACCAATTTAAACAATGCTGGTTAGCTCAGTTGGTTAGGGTGTGGTTGAGGATTTGATTCCTGGGGTTGGACCAGACTGGATGACCTCTGGAGGTCCCTTCCAGCCCTACTTCTCTGTAACATGACTTGCATGGGAATGTCTTGTCTGGAGTGAACCTTTGAAGCAAGCCACAAATGCACTGGGGAGGAGAGGTGTTCTTCAGGGAAAGTGCAAAACATCTACCCCCATGGAGAGGTAGAACCAGTACAAAGCTAAGGAGAAGAGGCCTTTTGACCTTGGAGGTCTTTAAGACCTGGCTAGACAAAGCCTTGGCTGGGATGACATGGGTGGGAATGGTCCTGATTTGAGCAGGGGGTTGGAGTAGATGTGACCTCCTCAGGTCACTTCCAACCTTCGTTTTCTATGAGTCTGTGATTGAACAAAAAGCAATGGTCTCAAGTCGCAGCAAAAAAGTCGAGGGTGGATATTAGGAAAAACTTTCTCACTAGGAGGGTAGTAAAGCACCTGAACAGGTTATCCAGAGAGGTGGTGGAGTCTCCATCCTTGGAGGTCTTTAAGACCTGGCTAGACAAAGCCTTGGCTGGGATGATATGGGGGGGGATGGTCCTGCTTTGAGCAGGGGGCTGGACTAGCTGTGACCTCCTAAGGTCCTTCCCAACCCTAATTTCTCTGATTCTGTGATTCCAATAAATTCCATAGTGTGGATGGGACCAAAATAAGATTCCAGATCAAGACCCAGGTCTTATCTTACCTCTTCAGTAGAGCCAACATTTTGTAGCCTCACGATGTCAACCATACAGCCTACCAGCTGCACCCAGCCTGCCAGGGTGCCAACAAGCCACCAGAAATTGGAGATGTGGCCAGTGGTGGGTGTGGCCTGCAAAATCCAGGGTCCTGTGGACATGGTCCTTTGTGTCAGGCAGATAAGCGCAGGCTGTACATCCTTCAGTCAGTCCACAGCCTCCAGGCCTGCTGCCACTGGGATGCCTGGCATGATGGCAAGCAGCAGCATGGCCCGTAGCCACTTTCCCACTGGTGCCACATTGGCCATTGCCACATGATTGCCGCTGCTGTTGCAGTGGCTACCACCAGCCCACAAGGAGCCCCGCAGTCCAGATCTGGCTTGGGGACCCAGCTGAGTTTGACACCCCAGATTATACATATGCTGTAGTTGCTGTAGTCAAACACATGTATTCAGCTCAGTACAGTGAGAAGTGGGTAAAATGCTGTAGCCTGGGTTATGCCTCAGTCTGACTGGTGATATAATGGCCTTGAGATCTATGAAATGGATGTTCACAGGGGGCCTAAGAGCCTCCACCTACACTTGGATCTGAACTATGCTAGTCACTCTTTAACCTGGTTATTGCTAACGAGAGTGCCATATGGATGCTGTACCAACCACTGTAGGAGTTCTCCCTTGCCTTGCCCACTGCACAGCATTATAGCATGATTTCCACACTGACACACTATTAGCAGAAAAATCTTTGTGCCCACCAGTCAAGCAAACAGCTAGGTTCCTGTGTCCTCGTCTAAGCCCACACGCCATGTCTAATACAAGGTTGTCATAACCACACAAGGGCTTGTCACTGAAGTTGACAAGTGCTTTGCCGTTGACTTGACTGAGAACAGCATCAAGCCCAAGTCAGTTTGTGACTCAGCATGAAATCTTGGCCCTGCTGAGGTTAATGACAAAGTTAATTCCAACAAGGCCAAGATTTCGCCCTCTGTATTTTTAAAGCATTTAACTATTTCGCTGATTGGAGCCTTGCCCCAGGTATCTGGCTCATGGCTTAGTAAAACCTAGTTGGAATTGTTGAATGGTTCGTTCAGCTGCTGCACGGAGCAGCTGCGTTGCTGCAATTTGCCAATAGGATGTATTACATCCTGATTATAGTTTCTGTTGAGTGATAGGCTGAAATTACAAGGCAGAAATGTAGCTAATCATGATAAAGGAGATAAGTCTATTCATCTTCTGCCTGAGTGTAATATTCACAGGACAGATGCTATTTGTTCGCCTTCAGCTGTATTTAAATGGAAATGCTCTTTCATTCTAAAGAAGTCTAAAGGTTAATGAAAAACCTCAGAGGACTCTCTGATTGAAAAAAAAAGTGAAATATCCTCATAAGTTTCTTTTTGTCTCACAGCAGTATTGAATCTACACAAATATATTTGCCCTTGGAAGATGAACATGACTACCACCCACAGGCTTGTTCAGAGCCTATGGAAAGGCTGGAGAGGCCATCATTATAACATATGGCTAGTTGGAGTATGTGCCAACCAAACTGTGAATGCTGAAAAGCCCTGCAGTAAATGCCCTTTCATTGCGCTAGTTCCCGTAAAGCATAACGCAGCATATTGCCATGTAAATGTTCTTCTGTCAGACGTCGCCCAGCTGTTTTGTCTCATTGGCTCAGCGCCTCATGGTGGAAGTCTTAGCCTGAGACTGTGATCATAGAAAATAAGACATTTCTGTCATCAAGCACAAGCAGGGTGTCAGCAGCAGGAGGTCACCTACTATAGCATTCAGCCCCGTAGCATCAGACTGACCTTAGCTCCTGCTACTACCTGATTCTGAGCCAATGTGATATCTGCCATGGGGTCAAATCTTATGAGACATATGGAAAGCTCCTAAGCACCTGATACTCTTCTTAAGATAAATGAGTAGGAGTGGAGAGTCCACAGGGTTGCACTTCCGGTTGGTCCTTCTGCACCTTCCTTTGGGATGTATAGTTGGCCTCGTGCATAGAAGCATTCAGCTACTACCCTTCCCCCCACTCCTGGATCTTTTAAGATCTAACTTGAGAGGATCTACTACAGCAGTATTTCCCAACCTTTTCCAGCCCAAGGCACACTTACATTAATACAAATTTCCCACTGCACACCCGTTAAGGCGTTCCCCATCCCCGTAATTATGAGCAGCTCATTGCTGTGGCAAAATTCTCCAGCATGGCTGTTCAGAGGCTCTCAAACCGCACATCCTCCATAGCCAACACATGGGCAGTAGATGAACTTCCTTCTGCTCGGCCGGTTCTCCCTCTCCCCCACAGCCAACACATGCACGAGTCTTCTGTGAATATCACATCGACACAACTTATTCGTTAGCGCTTGATGGCTAGAGAATTTTCTTCTCACTATTCCAAAATTCTCGTGGCACACCGATTGAAAAGCTAGCACCACATCCAAAAGGGACCTGGATGTCATCACTGACCATAAAATGAATACGAGCCACCAGTGTGATGCTACAGTTAGCAGAGCAAACAATACATTGATGTGCATCAACCGATGCATCTCAAGCAAAACTAAGGAAGTTATTCTTCTGCTCTACTCAGCACTGGGGAGGCTGCAGCTGGAGTAGTGCATCCAGTTCTGGGCGCTGCACTTCAAGAAGGATGAGTAGAAGCTTGAGAGAGTCCAGAGAAGAGCTGCTCATAAGATTAGAGGCCTGAAGAGTAAGCCATACGAGGAAAGGCTGACAGATATGGGACTGTTCAGCCTAGAAAAGAAAAGACTTCTGGGGGATTTGGTGGCAGCTTACAAATATATCAGGGGAGAGCATCAGGGGCTAGGCCAACAACGATTCACCAAAGCGCCCCAGGGGAAAACCAGGAGCAATGGTCATAAAGTCCTAGAAGGTTTCAGACCAGATATAAGGAAACACGTCTTCACGATTTGTGCGACCGGACTCTGGAATAGACTCCCAGCGGGGGTGGTGCAAGCACCTACCCTGGAGATCTTCCAAAAGGAGACTGGACGCACACTGTGCTGGCGTTATTTGACCCCCACAGTCTTTCCTGCCCAGCACAGGGGGACTGGACCTGGTGATCTCACAAGGTCTCTTCCAGCCCTAAACTTCTGTTAATTTGTGAAATGATTACCAGACACGGTTTGCAAGGTCTGATCTCTGCAGCCAGGATTGCCTGATTCAGCCCACTTCCGTTTTTCGGTGAAAAGGCCCAGCCTCTGCCTGGGGTCACACTGGCTGTAGAGCCAGTCATGAAGAGGAGGAGACACATCTCTTTGACTCAGAGCAAAGTCAACAGCCCGCAGTGGGCAGATGTGCTGTTTCCTACAAAAACACATTGCAGCCCAATGTGCTTTGGCGAGCAGGAATGCACTGCCCCAGAGCTCTTCCCTGCTAAGAGCTAAAGCTGCTTTTATATCTTCTGCACTGATAATGTGAAAACCTTTCGTGGTGCAAAATATAAAAGTAGCATGCAGCAGTTTCAAGCTGTTCTGTGCCAGACATGGCCCTCTACGAGTTGTCACTCCCACTAATTCATGCCTTTGTTTTGACAAAGGAAGAGGATGCTTAGCAGAGAGTCCTGCAGGCATCGCCCCCACGAAGCCTGCAGCATGAGTGATGCCCTTGGAGCAAAAGTCCTCTAAAGACTTGGGGTGGTGATTCCTACTCAGGGTGCCATGAGGTCTTCTGAGGGGTGCTGCCAAGGTGTGAGAAGATAAGCAGATCAATACAGGCGCAGGCTTGTCCCTGCCCGGCTGTTCTCCTGCTCTGTAAGGAGGTGAGCACTGTCATAAATACATACTTTCTTTTAATGGGGTGCCGCTCAGTTCCCACAAGCTATGGAGTGAGGCCTGGAGTCTCAAAAGATTGAGTGCCGCTGACTTAGGGGCAGTCATAACAAGGAGCCAGAAGCTTTCGTGCACTGATAGTTGCTTAAAGCCTAATAGAAGAGGTTGGGGAAGGAAGAAATTGGAGCTTCAAATACTATGTGAAGGCAAAAAGAAGACTCTGGAGGTTTGTTTAAAACTTACAGCTTAATATTCCTTCCATTAAAATATACCCCAGAATGCAGTACTATCAGTCACACTGCAAGGCTAACACAGGGCAGAGAGTCACAATTCACCTCTCATTGGACGTGTCTACACAAGCTGCCTAATTAGCTCTGCAGTAAAGACTCAGCATCTACATGTGCAGCCCTATTAGGCTGCAGAAAACTAATTAACTCCGCCATAGGTTAGTACTTGTAAACACAAGTACTATCCTATGTCAGCATACTTTAGTGCGCAGCAACATGTGTAGATGCTGACGGGATTGGCTGGGGCACAAGGTGCTTCAGTATGAGGGCTGCCTTCCAGCTAGTCCTGCACTGGAGCACCCTTATGCCAGAGCCAGCCCACTGCAGCATGTTGAGCCAGGTCAGAGCATCCCCAGGCTGGCAGGTTGAGCCCCCGGGCTCCCTTGCCAGCCAGGGCTGCTCTGACTTGGCTCAATATGCTGCGGTCCCAAACGCACATGTAAACGTAGCACCTGGGAGCAATAAACTCCAGGACAATATGCACCAGAGTTTATTGCGTCACATTAATTTCACATGTAGACGTGCCCATTGAGTAGTATTTTACTCTTCAAGTTCTCCGTTGACTTCAGGACTATTCAGGGTACAAGGTCCCATTCCAAGAGAGTAAGGGGCTGCTCTGTACTGAGCTTTGTAAAACACTTTTGAGATGTGAGTAAAAGCATTCTGATGAAGATAGATAGGATGATGATTAAACAGTGATAAAGCATGGAAACATTTTAATTGGACAAGCAGAAAAAACAAAGGTATGTTCTTCTTCCTGCCAGAGAAGAGAAAACCCTAGAGAGAAGGTTTAGCTAGCAGAGGAGATGATAGCAATATTTTCTGAATATTAAAATCTCTGCACAACTCCAGTGGCTTTGCTGGATCTGAACATATGAGTAAAAGTGAAGAGAGTTCAACTTCTTTTTCACCCTTGCCTCCAGCTTCTCTCTGTGGGATTAAGTACTCACAACACTGGGCGCATCTACACAAAATGCTTACTGCGCATGAGCCTAATAACACTACACAGTAGCGTGTCACAGCAAAAACCATGCTAATACCCTACTGCACAGCGTTATTAGGCTAATGTGCAGTAAGCATCACTAAATAAGTGTGCGCCAGTGCTACTGCACAGTAAGTCTAGGTACTGCACATTTAGTTAGAACTTTATTAAGGAAATACTAAACTAAATGCGCAGTATTTAAGGCACATTAATGAACATGTAGACGCACCCACTGAGTGCTGTAGAGATTATATGACATCAGGGCATGCTCTGCTGGTGCAGCATCAATATTTTCAAACACATACTGGTTTTATTTCTCATGTAAAAAATTATTATATCAAAGCATGGGGGTGGTGCAGGGGACGGGGGATAGGAAAGACTTGATCCCTTAAGGTCTGCCTAACTTTAAGATTATCAGCTCAATTTGCAAGCAAAGAAGGGTGTGTTTTGAAGCAATTTTTTGGTACAAAGTTACCTTGCTCTTCTGTGGGGTCAGGCAAGTGCGGGCCCAACTAAATTTGCTATTGCATTGCTGTTGGGAGACTAGCTCGCTAAATAGGGAATAGGGTTCGGGGTTTCAGAAGTGCTCAGCCTTGCACTTAACTGCTTTCCAGTGAAATCAGAGACTGAAATTCTGGATTTCCCAGCACCAGCAGAAAAAGCTCTGCTTCAGGGGCTCATTGATATTCATGAAATCTAATTTGGATACAGAAAACTTCCTTTATTGTTCATGTGATTGGTCACGCTTCGCATCTCCTTAAGGATTTGTCCTGACTTGGTATCTGGAATAATGATTTTCTTCTCTTCCTGTTTTGCACAAGTGAGATTTTAGGAGTTGTGACAGGTGCTCCATTTACATTGCTGATGTCTGACAGTCAGATCTTCATGATCACAAGAGCAGTCCTCAGTACAGGACCCGAGAATGGCAGAAGCTAAAAGTAATTGTGTATCTTCTCAGTCTGCATCATGGGGGAAAATTAGAACAGCCTCAGGAAGTGGTTCTGGTGACCAAAGATTACTAGAGTATGGTGACATCCAGACCATGCCCTCTTTCCCCAGTTGCTCTCCTAACACTTCCTGTGCCAAAGGAGAGAAAGGTGGCAATATAGAGTTGACTATCTAGGGTTTCTCTCAGTCCAGGTAAATCCTTTGGTAGCTGGCTGAAAAGTTTTTAGAAGTCCTGTGCTGATGGACTGGAGCAAACCAGCCCAAGCAGAAGCCAGGATTTGGCTTCCACTTCCTCCAACCATTTAAATGATATAGCACGGGTAACATCGATGTTTCCATCTCCATCCTGTCTCCATGATGCGGCTTAACAATGATGTAAAACAAGCACCTCCATGTGTGAGAGCACTGTCCTTGTTCACTGCATCAAGGCTAACCAGGCTCCAAAGCTGGATGCGATGGTTTTTGTGATAGAGCCACCAAACCTAGGAACTCAGCTGGGGCCACCTGCACAGCCGCTTCACTTAGGCTGCCAAAGAGCAACGACTTAGAAAAAGTTGCTTGACCTGGACCCCATGTGAACCGATGAGTCAGAAGTCAGAGCTCCACATGCCATCATTCCCTAAATCCTTCTTCTTTAGTGGTTTAACTTATCAGAAAATGGCCACTTTCTTCACCTGAAGCATAAGCGTCTGGTTTGATTCACCCAGAACTACAATGCAAAGCAGCAGCCATTAAGGAAAACTGTTAAACTTAGTACATTTTTGGACTCCTTGGTCAGAAATATACTTCTGACCTCCCTTCTCCTAAAACACGTGCGTGTGTGAAACTCCCTCTGACCTCATTACAATTCCAAGATGGTATTCGTGGCCCTGAAAATTTAAGACACAGAACTCCTTTAACAAAGTGTGTCAGCTAGCTGTGGTGACCTCCGCCTTGCAGGATGGGGAAGAACAGGCAGGGGCAGTGAACACTAACATCATCACTTAAATTAGCATTTCACTTGGCTAATCAGCAGCTCAATTGCAAGAGCTGCAGCACCTCATGCCCCACATCTACCACAAATGCTCAGAACTGAGAGCCACCAAACCCAAATATTATGCATTCTCCTTGCACACCAGTTAAAGAATGGCACCATCAGAGGAAAAAATTGTTCTTGAAAAACATTTATTTCTGTAATGGTTGTTGTTTTTTTTTTATAGCACTGACTCCCAAACCCCAGTACAACACAGGTTTCCCTTAAATGTAATTCAGGGTTTAATCATCATAGATGAAACAAAAAAGCCATACAAAAAAAAAATGGGGAACTAATAAATTGTGCCTGTGTTATTTTTTTTCACTGTTAAATGACAAGTGTTGACCTAGTGCGGTTGAGCGTTTTATTCCAAATGGACAGGTCCACTTTGCTCCTTTTCTTGGGTTATGAGCTACAGCGTCATTGATTGCCTTAAGGCCTGTGAATCACAAGAGAAGTGGTAATAAACCGGCCTACGTGAGGGCACAGATACATACACACAAAAAGGCTGCTTGGATTCTTGGATTCAGCGGCTGTTATTTTTTTGCAGGCATTTAAAAAGAAATCTATGCGTTTGAATTCATTCTCCTTGGCCCCTGCCAACAATGTATTTTTTTACATTAAGAAATTCAGGATACAAACCCAGGCACCAATGTACACAAAATAGTGAACAAACGTCCAGACATTTTATTTCGATCTCCAGTTGACTGTTGCCATGATAACCTCAAAAAAGATGCCAATCATGTTGGATCTGATCTTTAAGGGGGAGGAAAGGATGGAGATGCAGCACACAGCTCAGCAACTGTCAAGCAATTTTTAAGGCAAATTGATATCTTTCCATTTATTAAGAGCTGAAAACAGGATTAGCTTTGTTTTTAAGCAGCTAATAAACATGATCTCTGCTGGACAATTAAGCTCAGATGACTGAATCCAAATTTAAATGGAGTCAACTCAAGTTGTCCTGAGCCTTGGAGAACAAAAATTATTATTTTCCAAGAATACCATCAGGGACAACTGAAAATAACACTCCATGTGCACAACACTTCTGTTGGTAAACTGAGACCAGTGTGAATCCCACCAAAACTTACATACCCAAAAAAGACACAACGGCAGGTCTCTAAGAACAGCAAGGTTGAATCTGACTAGTGCTGGGGCAGAACAAGGTGAAACCAAAATGCCATCGAAAGCATCGGCACGTGCTTGTGGACTGAGGTACTTGTGCAACGCTGGTTAAAAAAAAAAATCAAGAACCAGATCATATGGAAGAGGGGAAGTATCATTAGACAGAATGGAAAATAAAAGTCCATCTCGGGAGGAGGGAAGGGACTTCTTAGGTGTGCACAAATAATCGGTGTTTTCTCTCGTTTGCCTCATCGCTCGATTCTGTTAGTCGGTTGTGCCTTTCCCCTCCCTTCCAGATCCAGGCAGATGGTACCAGGAGGTTATTGTGCCTACTCAGTCTGTGCGTCATAATTAGCACCCCCTGCTTTCTTCAGCTCGTTCTTGATGTAGTCTTCATCCAGCTCTTTATGGTCACTGATCACAAATTCTTTGGCAAAGTTCTGGAAGAGAGACAGAGAGAAAGGGGTAAACCAAAAAGAAGTGACCTCCCTGGGAACCAGGATGTGGTCCACTGTGTAAATGAAGGAAGGCTGTTTCCACCTGAACTTCCTTTGGCCCAAGACATCTCATGCTGTGTCTCCTTCTCCTGCCCTTACTCTAGTTAGACTGCAAGCTTCTTGAATAGGGACTGTCATCCACTGCAATACAGATGACACCTAGCACTATGCAGCCCTGATGTGGGCTCATGCTTTTATGTGCTATGGTGAAAGAGATGGTACCTGTGATGAGATAGGGGGCTTTGATGGAAGTTTTTCTATTTCTTCAGCCACATGGATACCAGTTACTATGGGTAGACACAGGAAAGTGTCTGGAAGTGGATGTGTCTGGTTCTAGGAAGTGCCAACCTCTTGCTCTTGCAGCTGTTTTTGTTGCCACCCTTGTGCCACGTTTTGCTGCACCCACCGCCATCCCTCTACCCCCAGCACCTCTCCAGCAAAAACAACCAGCAATTGTGTCCGTTTCGCTCAGCCCAGCAGTTTGAAAGTTCAAGAAATAAAAAGCACTTGTCCCCATGAATTAAACAGAACATAAATTTGAAAGTGAAGATTTTAATTGGTATTTTCTGAGACCAACAGCCAGAGGCCATCTTGATAATAAAAATGTCATCACCAGCCACATGGGAGACTAATTTCCAGCTTGCCTAGTAATGAATAAAAAACAGATCCACAGCCTAAAAAGTTAAATTCCCCATTTTTTTTCTATTGCTTGAAGGTTAGACATTGGGTTGTGGGGGTATGTCCACGTGGCAGGATGCAGTGGTACACACATGCATCGGAGGTAACTCCAGATGAGTACAACCACATTTGTGCACCACTTTCCCCAAGCTTATACACCCTGCTTCTTAGCAGAGCTATGTAGCCCAGGCTGAGCATTACACTATTGCAGCTATAATATTTCTAGTACCGGTGCTACCTTGTTCAGAGTTGCCTTGAGTATCTCTTGATGACACTGCACCGTGCCACGTCGATATACTTTTAAGTAGCCAACCCCCTCGAGGGGCTCTATAAATGATAGCAGCTACTGTCACTCCGTTCTGTTCTCAGGCTGGGTTTTGCCAATCCAAGAGAAAAAGACTGTTTCCAAATGCATTTTGCTGACTTGTGACCACACGAATGTAAGTCATAGTCAAAGGCTCACAAGTTGCTTCTTGTGGCACTGACTCAACATTTTCATGGCAGTGATGAAACAGCTGCTTATACCGCATGTGCCCAGAATCACCTTTTACTTGATCCTTTCCCTTCCTTCCCTCATCCTGATCCCTACAGGCTGTCGAAAGCATTTGCCCTTTCCCCGTTTCAGATGCGAACACTTAGTTGACACTAATTAAACAGAAAAAGTTATGTCCCCTTGCATTATGTTATGTCCCCTTGTGTTCTCCATGAATAGCAGCGGCACTGCTGACAAAATGCCCAGTCCGCATGCCCAGTCCGCATGCCTGGACCACCTTGAGAAGTCAGCAGAGCCAGGATGCCCGGTTAATGAATGCTCAAAAGTTCCCCTCCAAGGAAGCCTAGCAGAATTAGGCAAGGGCTTTCCTGGGGAAGCAGCTGTCTTGTTTGGGTCTAGGAGCTACAGCCCTGCCAAGAGTGTGCATATGCCTGTGTGGGGATAAAAGGGGGCTAATATTGGCATCCGATTTTCAGCCACATGGAGAGCTCTGTGCTTCGCAGTTTCTCAAAAGCCTCAACTTGTGATCCTGGTAAAGCGAGGTGGAGGGTAGGGGAGGAACAGGGACTTGTTTGGGAAAAGACTTGTCACTTCTCTCCTGCAGTGGAAAAGGGAAGGAAGAGAAAAGACAGATCCCTTTCCCCATGCTCATCCACACAGTGGATGCCTGAGCCTATTGCATACTGTAGGGAATCCTCCAAACCTGAAACGTACTTAACCCCCCCCCCAAATAAACCTTTTCGAGCTAACCTTTTGGTCTGGCCTGCCATCATTTACCAGTGGTCAGTCCTAGCAACATCACAACCCCACCTCAAGCCGTTTCTTATCCAGCAATCTGTTACGTCCTAGGGTCAGGACAGTGTCACGATGTGTGGTCAGCCAATTCTGGGCAGATCTGAGTTGATAACTGAAAGAAGCAGGTTCTTTGTGTGGGAAAGGAGAGAGGAGAAACCCCAAGGGAGTGAATCCAGTCATCCTCAGCTGTCTGCAGCGTGGCAGCAGGGGAGGATGATTTCAAAGACATGCAGGTTTTGGGAACCTTTCCTCAAACCACAAGCCAACACAGCTCACACATCCAATCGGTCTGCTTGGAGGTCTGCAGATTCTTGTGAATTCCCAGCAAATGGATTCCCAGCAATTTTGCACTGTCCTGCTGCACATGATTTTTGTATTTAACCATTTCAGTTTGTCTATTCACGCTAACTTGTTGAATAAGCCCTCCCCGTCTCAAAGCATGTACACCTGCCAGGGCTACATTACTTCAATTACTTTACATTACTTTAATGCCAGCCTTTCTGTTGTCTTTAATGAACATTGGAGGAGACCAAACATATCATTTATCACAGTGTCTTCCACACCAAATGCACCCGGTTTGTAAATGGAGCGATTATTTTCCTTAACTGCCAGGTCTGGAAATGTAACTGGGTTCTGAAATTCAAGCCTGGGTCTTTACTAATCATGTTGTAACATTGTCAGTAAACCTGGCCCAAAAGAATTGCATTGTGCAGGAGATGCAGTCAGACACTTGAGGAGGCTTTTCTTAGAAAATGCATTGCCGCTGGGGCAGGGCGAATGCTCGGGATGTAGAAAACCACAAGTTATTTTCTCTTTGTAAGCTGCCAACTCCTGGAAAGAACTTAGCAGAGTGGAGCCCTGGTCTCTCGAAGTCAGAGGTGAAAGAGGACAGTGGCCCAGGAAAAATAGGACAGTTGCCGCATCTCTCAATCTAACACTGTTCATGTTACTGGTATGTGGAAAACTGGGCAAGGGGCAGAAAAGAAGAGAGAAGGTTAAAATTAACCAGATTGGATTGAAGCTAAAGGAAGATGCAACCTAGGTAGACTGTAGGGTGGGCCAAACTTTGGCTGACAATTTTTCTTGCCCCAGTTTTAAAAATAATTAGGGAGAGTGACATATAGGGAGACTTGATTATATTGAGATGAACTCAAGTTCCTGTTTGGGGGTTGGTTCTCATAACCAGATAGATTTAAACAACAACGAAAGCCATTCTGCGGCAGTTTGAGGAATGCACTTTTGAAACTACATGGTGCTATCTTCTCGGACCGTTAGGCAGCCAAGAGAGATGCTTTGTTCTACTCGGACATGGTTTTGGGCAGGGTTTGAAGAATTTCCCATGAGACACTGGTCTATCACAGAAGTTATCCAGGTTTTATATGTCCAACTATATTTTGTGGTTTTCTAATATTTTATTAGCTGGTGGGACCACTTCTTATGTTGGCTTTTTACTCTTAAGATGCACTCTAGGTCACAGCTATAAATACAACCTTTCTTTCTTTCCTTCTGTCTTCAGGTACAGTCACTGCGCTTTGCACGGGCTTTCATGAAATATACCTGCAAATGGTGAGTACCTTTGAGGTCCTGAATGGCCAAGACCCTAGGGGAGAAGACAGCAAGGAGAGCACGGTGGTGAGACAGTTGGGCTTCACAAGTCACTGCCTCTCTGTGCTGCAGCTTCCCGAGAAAAAAATAGGGATACAGGTGGTCCTCGACTTAAGATATTTCGAGTTACAATGAGTGGCACTTACGACATTTATAAATTGACACAGTTTTTTAGGAACCAGTTGTGTCATAAGTCTGAGGATTGCTTGTATGAGCTACCCTACTGAGTTTGAAAGGATCAGTTCATTAAAGGGTGCAAAGCCTGCAACAATCTAGGTCATATAAGTACCTTAGACAGGTATCTGAAACCCTCTCCTGCTCTACATCCCATCAAGGCCTGGACCAGGCAAGATGTTCTTGATCTTGGCTCTTGGGATTAGACATGCTGTGACCAACGGAAGGGTTTTTAGAGTTGGGGGCCGTCTCCTCTGGAAGTCACTTTTCTTCTGACCTACAGGACAGCCAGAATATGTGGCTTTAGAGATGCTCCCATTGACTGTAGCTTGGCTGTGATTTTTGTTATTTCAGTGACGTTCTTTCTGGATGCAACTTTTGTTTGTTGTTGCAAATAACCTGGCAAGAACGAACCTAACTCCGACTGTGGCTGTTGCTTTAAGTTATAGCTGCCAGTTAGGTCTGGAGTGATGTACAGCCATTTTGGCCATGGTTCAGCTGACTAAGAAAGTGTTAGTCACTCATTAACCACTTTAGGTGGCAAGTGCAGGATATACAGTGAGTCTGGAAACTACCTTCCCACAAGAACCGAGTATATGTTTCTGGCCACCTGGTGGGCACACAATACAAAATGATCATCTCAGCAATTAGCAGAGGAGGCTGGATTTCTGCCACGGGGGCTTCAAGCAATAACCTTCAGTAATCCCCATTAGCAGCTGTCTTTGCTCACTGGAACAAAATCAAACACAGTGCCTGGCATCTGTTTACTCCCAACACAGTCCTGTTAAGTGGTATGAAGTGTAGGAATAAATAAATCACATCAGCAAAGTACTAGCTTAGGTTTTGGTCTCTGTCTAAGCCAAGCCTCATTAAAGGTTCAGTTCAGTCCCCTTTCTCCCAGAGATCACCCACAACACACTTGACCTTGCAGTGGTAGGTTTTCTCCATGAGGACCCTGCGTGATGGGACCCAGTTGTCCTCTCAACTGGTGACCTCCTTATTGACCTCACTACTTCAAAGAGGCTTTTTGAAGGCTCAGACCTCAGCCTGCATTGTGACTCTTCCTCCAACCTGAGCTGCTAGGCACAGAAGAGCGGTGGGGGGGGACAAATATGGGGTAATATAAGGCTTTATAATCAAATTGAAACTCAAATATTAGGCAGATTTCTGCTCTGGCATCAGATCTCCCCTTCCAGTCTGCACAGCCTCTTATTAGGGGAGTTGGGAGAGACCAGAGGGGAAGCCCCCTCTCTTTCGGACATGCATGCAGACACACGCACAGTTTCCTAACTCCTTTGAAAGGAGCTGCAGACAAGAGAGAACAGACTCAGGCCTAGGGCACAATTCTGACCCTGGCCCCTGGGGTTATTCAGGACGCTCTTGATTTGCCTCTTCCAACCCTTAGCCTTTGACAACATCAGCAGAGCCCTTGGAGTGAATTCCAGCCTTTGTATTCACCCCAGGGCCACCAGTGAGCCCGTGGAGAATAAAAACAATGATGCCATTTATCTCTGTCCACATCTCAGGGCACAGCAATAACCAGAGCGCCTTTGCTTTGCCTCTCAAACCTTCTTACGCAACATAGAAAATAAAAATTTATACAAAGCATGGCCATCTGGGGATCCATTCGTTGCCTGGCTTTTGGTGTGCTCTGCAAAGGAGAAAGCATAACCAAGGCCTCGATCTTACAATTTGCAGGCAGGCTTTCTGATCCCTATGGGACTCTGCACTGGGGGGAAGAGCCCACCGTACGAGCCCAAAAGAAGCCTTGGGTCCATTTCCCCCACTTATAGACCAGGAATTTATGAAGCAATTGCTATCAGACTCTTCTTTGCTAAGCAGCATTGGGAGGGATTTGTTTTCATTCAGTTTCTAAATGTCCAATATACAGCTCATGTCTGCATGTGCATTTATACCCGCTTAAATTTACTGCACAGTAAATTACTGGGTAGTAAGCAGGAATCGGCCAGCATCTACATGTGCAGGCATTAAAGTGCATTAATGCTGTGTGTGGACTGACTTGGCACTAAAGTTAGTCCCGTCAGTCCACATACACAGTGTTACTGCACAGTAAGGTGTCTACACGTGCATTACCATGCAGTAACTAATCGGGCATAAATTTGATACCTGCATGATGCAGGTATCAAATTTATGCTCAAGTCGGTGTAAATTTCTATATTTACTGTGCAGTACAGGCATGTACGTGTAGACGTGCACCTGTACTGAGCAGTAATTTTGGTTATTGCACAGTAAAAGTGCACATGTAGATGCTCCCACAGGGCCACAAAAGCTTCTTTGCCGAGAGAGAATTTGCTTGGTATAAGTATTATTCGTGCCCTGCACAAATACTCATATAAGTCCCCAAATGTTGGCTGGAAAGGTATGGCAATATCATACAGCTATGTGGATTCTCAGCAGTGGTGGGTCCTGATTTAGAGCAGCTTCCTGAAGGCAGATACTTCCAGTGGTCAGCCCTGAAGCTGAACTTCCTCTATGGAGGCAAAGCATGAAATTCTGCCCTTCATCTTCCCTGGAGGCTTCTTCTGAGACCAAGACTATGAGTTCTAGTCATTTCACATCCAGTTTTAATAGCTATTAGATTAAATCGTAAGCAGAGAGAAAAGGGGAAAGAGTGGTGGTGTGAAGACAGAGGCACAGTTCCTGTTTGGGTTAACAGAGTGAGTCTCCCTATGCCTGACAAAGGGTGTTTGTACCCAAAAGCTTGCAAAGACATTTTTTTTCCAACTTCTTAATTGGTCTAATAAAAAATATCACATTTACCCAAAAAACCTGGTTACCAGCCTGCCGCTCTCAGAAGCATCAAAGAAAACATGCCTGAGGAGTTCAGCTCAGGGTTAAGACTTTTCACCCTGCCTGAAAGGAAGTGGCTCCCTGGTTGCATCCTGCCAGTTCACACAGCAATGTGCTGCCTCTCCATATATCAACTTGCTAAATTGCCTCAATGTTTTTAATGGCATTGAAATATGGGGTCCAGGTGGTAATGAGAAATGAGTTGCTCTGCCAAGCCTTCAGCGACTCTCCGGGTGCTTTCATCACTCACCACATCAGAAATTTACCCTCACTTCCCCCTTCATCCAGCTCATGTGCAGCAGAGCCAGTATGATCTAAAGGCAGCTTTTTGTAATTTAGAGAGAGGCTTCAGATCTTTGTCAAGTATCTGAGATGTTTCTGTTCTCCAGAAGAAAAAGGGAAGTGTATGCATTAGTCACACCCAGGAGAACACTGCACACTTGGGTCCAAAGCATGTGTTACAGCCCACACGATACAAGAAATGCGTAAGAAAAGGTATCCATTGCATACACCTGATCCTGGCCCTACTATGTGATCCTCCAGCAGCTATCAGACCACAGCACCCTGCGCTGGAGTGACCCACCGGTACCACTGCATCAGGACATACAGACCACGGCAGAGCAGCTTAACTGCAAGCCCAGGCCCGTTTAGGTAACAGCGGAGAACAAAGGCCTGGCTCTTAAATGCAAAGCAGGAGCTAAACAAGTTAGTCTGCCTGTCATCACTGAAAGCAGGAAGATTCCTCAGTGCCAGAAGAGTGATGTCAGAAGAAAAGTATATAGTGAGTGCATGAGAGAGAGAGTTTGGTAATCCAAGGATATTCGGCTGCGGGAATCAAGCTGGTTTTTTGTGAATTTGCTTTAGAGCCATGGTGCCCGACATGGCGGCAGTGTATCCAGTAGTGCCCATCCTTTTCACCCTGTGGGCCAAATGGGTAATCTCAGGTCCGTCCATGGGCCAGATCCGGCTGTGAAGGAGTGCACAAGCTGACCTTAAGCTATTCACCCAGGGGGGCAGGGAGTGGGGAAATGTGGAGCAGAGAGGAGCAGCCTGGACCTGATCTGGATGTGCAGTGCGGGGTGGGGGGGAGGTGTCAGCGGTAGGGTGGAGTGGCCCCGATCGGGACACATGATTTGGGGTCTCCTGGCCCCAATCTGGATGTGGTGGAGGTGGAGGGGGGACACAACTGGGAGCAGACCAGCCCTTATCCCACTGCATGGCGGGGCTGGGTCCAGCCATGCACGGCTCCCACCACTTCCCCGCTGCTAATTTTTCTGACCCATGGGGATCCTTGTGGGCTGATGCCATGGCTCTGCAGGCCAGAGGTTGAGCATCCCTGCTTTAGACCAGTAACACAGCAGGTGACTTCACAGGAACGGGGGAGGAAAGAGGGAACAGTCAAGATTCACAAAATGCTAATGATAAACTAGCAGATGTGAGGGCTCACCCCTGATGCCCGACGATCCAGCCTCCCTTTTTTATTCACTCACACAGAAGAGCTTAGTGTTTTAAGGAACAGAGGTATTCCCTGCCTAACCAAGCGTCACATCCTTAGCGAAGATAACTACGCAATGAGGGAAGAAAAAGAACTGGGGGTTTCCTTGTAGCAAGGAGGACCAGCATCCAGCCCTGGTTTTCTGAACAGAATCACTCTGGGAAGTGATGGGAGCACCAGACAGATGCTGCTACCACCACATACCTGCTGTCTTTCTTGATGCATCATGCTTGCAGACAAAATGGGGTAGATTGGCAAGTGCCACATTCATGGAAACCCCAGCTGCGCTCAAACAGGGAAAGGCTCAGCCTGACTATCCAAGGCTGAACAATCATTTAAGGCAGCATTTGACACACAGTTTGCATTGGTGTCATGAGTCCCTCAACCAGAGAACAGTGCACACTTAGGGACACCATGCCTAGGCTTGGCTTGTTTAAACAGGCTTCCAGGTCTGCAACCCCAGAACCTCCCAGCCCCTTCCAGTCAGGGTCAGCTTTGTCAGTGTGATGCTTGTGGGACCTCCACCATGGGCCTGTGTGCAATCTTTGCATCCCTTTTGGTGGCCCCGGGGGAACTGGAGTGGCTGTGGATCTCTGCAATATAAGGGGAGCCCTTTCAGCCGGGGGAACTGTATGATCCGTGCTAGTACAGGTGGGATTTTGTTCCACACTAGTGATTGGACAGCTCCTCAGGTTAATGAGTTAGCTACTGCCCTATGGGAATGGACTTAGTCCTTTAGCTCAAGGAGTAGAGACTTTGCTTTTCGGTTTCAGAGATTCTGGATTAAAACCCCATGAATGATCCAGGCAGTGGTATTGTTATAAACCTGTGCCATGAGATGTGGAACCTGAGATGGGACATGCAGATGTGGCTCCAACAAACTAACTGGAACTCCAGTAGCGACCTGGATATACACAGGAAAACCTCCAGTCCTTAGTCTCTTACCATCTAGTTCAACTTCAGGTGATGCCTGCTTGACACTACCACTGCCACCAACCCATCTCCAGCTGACATTGCAAAACAATTTAATCCTACCTTATCTGAGTGGTGGAGGTGGAAAATGAACGGGTTCTTCAAGGGATCCACCTTAAGGTTTCCTTACAGCCTGATTAAATGAATGCAAAATGTCTAGATGTTTCCCCAGAGCTTAAAAGTAAGGGAATATTTTGGAAACAATGGCAAAGAGCCCCCCAAATAACTGACTGAGCTAGATCTTTAGCTGGTACAAACCCTCTCATGGAGCAATGCTGACTGGTAACAGCAGAGGATGTAGCCCAGTAATTTCACAGCTCTTAAAATATGGCCCCTAGAAGATGCAGTGCACCTGCTACCCCTTCCGCAGCAGAAACCCGTTTCTTTAACCATAAAACAAAGAACTGTCTTCTCTCCTTTCTTTGTGGCGTTTTTATTCTTTTGCTCAACGGCCCCTAATCCATTCCTGAATGTTTAATATCCCCAGTGTTCCCTTATGGCAGGTGCTTCTAAGAGACCGTTAATAATTGCCATGTGTGACTGTTCTTTATTCTAAGATGCAATGTGGTGGATTTCATTAGCTTGGCAGCATTTGGTCTGGATTTCTCTTGCATTTAGTAACTCAGTGGAAGAACAATGTGGACTGGCATTCATTCAGCTTGGAACAGTGCTCAGCCTGTAGCCTGTGAATGCATCTACAAAGTATAGAAGATTGCAAAACAGGCCCCCTTCACACAGGAGCTCTGGTCTCCCATAGAGAGTGGCAGCTCAGCTTTATCTAATATTGTATCATAGCAAGTATCTTTTGAGTTTTACGAAGGTGTCCTCTCACCAAAGAGCTGCTGTTGGAAACCCAAGGCCTTCCTACTCCCCGTAAAACCCAAAACAGTTACCTGCCACACAAAACCTGCTCATCCCACACTGTTGCTTCTGAAGTCAAACCACGTTGCACATGTGAAATGGGGAAGAATGTATAACTGCATTTACCATAGACCAGACAGCAACAGAAACCCGCCCCCTCTACCCCTACATAGCGAGAAACTCAGCAGGGTTTTTAATATTATTATTTTTTCTCAGCTGTCCTACTCAGTTAACCAAAATTGGGTTAAACTCATGCTTTCTAATAATGAAGGGATGACTGTTTTTGCTCCCTTCAAGCTCCAGTGAGTGGAGGTCAGTTGACTCTTACACTGCATGAGTCAGCATGGCATCTAGGAGCATTGATACTCATCCTCTACTTAGGTTGTATTAGTTTAGAGTCAATAATAGACATCCCTGGGCAGAGTTTTTTGTTCACATCAGTTAAGTTAGTCCTAGAACTTGGCTTATTCTGCAATGACTGAAAATTAGGAATAATGAATATGTTTCACGATCTGTCTCTGTAGCAAGAAAAGAGCACAGATGCACTATTGGTCCCAATCCTGCATTATCAGCAACCAGATCTCTGGTACAGGCACGCACTCTTACATGGATTTCCACTAATGTCACAACTGCCATGGAATGCATTCTGCAGCACTCAAGCATGCTGCAGGCAAAGCAAATCAGTTTAAATGACCTTAAATGGCTCAGCAAAACGTGCTCAAAATAGTTTAAGATAATTTTCTAAGGGAGGTGGATCAGAATCGTCATGACATCTGAGGATGCATTGGGGTGGTCTGCATTAACGGGGTTGCTGATTATATGTAATCTTGAGCTAGTATTCCAGGGAGGTTATATTTCAAGTTCAAACCGCCTACCCTGGTATATATTGATTTGCTGCAAGATCAAGGCTTTATGTCACAGCCAAGCATGGTGAGCAATCCAATAGTCTATTAAGTCAAATAGGCTATTAACTCAACTAAATAAGCAACCATCTAAATTTCAAATGAGATGTAGCAGAAGGGAGGCCCAGATCCTAAAAATGTGTTCAGGCACCTAATTTCCAGTGATTTTAACTGATTGATTTGTCAGCACTCTATCAATTTCAGCTTGTGTTACAACAACACAATTTCGACTACCTTCTAGTAGCAGAGCTTGGCTTGGAGACCTGCCATTTATAATGGTGAAAGTTCAGAAAGGATGTTTCAGTGTGATTACCATAGTGAAAAGGGCAGCAGAAGTAGCTATTTCCTAAGAAGAAGGCTTGAATTGAGGCAGGCCTGGTCACATTTTTTAAGGACTGTAAATTAAGATTACTTCTAGGGCCATATAAATTAGTGTGAATTGAAAAGACCTTCATTTTCAGCCTCCAGGAAGCGCTCTCAGGAAAGAGGTCTGTTAGCATTGACAGGGGCAGAATTATTACAGAACATTATTGCAGAACAACAAAGGGTATTCTCTGGCACCAGAGAGAAGCATTTAATGTAAATTAGTTATCTAGTAGTCCCACTCTGAACAGTTCTTGGGAGAAAGCATGACTGAGCCATAACATCTGTCCGGTTGTTGTTGTGCTGCTCTTGGCTACAATCCCCTTGCTACACAACAAGGCAGAAAGGAGGGTTTCAGAATGGAGGATTTCGTTCACAGCATTCCCCAACCATCTTTTACAACAGCAGATGTTCCCTTCCCCTACTTATAAGTTTACCAACATTTGCTGAACTGGAACATCAGAGGGTCTGTCTACATTGGGTCCTTGGCTCTCCCACTCCCACAAAGCCGATCCTGAATAAGGATTATTCCCCACTGTCCCTCTCAAGCATGCAGGAAACATAGATGTAACCAATGATGGCATCCATTGCCCTCCGGGTGGCTTAACTGCCCCTTTCTAGGTATGTCTACATGTGCATTTACTGTGTGTCTACATGTGTATTTACCGTGCAGTAAATTACTGTGCAGTAAATGCACATGTAGATGTGCCCACAAAGAGGTTCTTAGGCCAGTGTCTACACTTGCAGCCATTAAAGTAAAGTAACACTGTGTGTGGACTGACTTGGAACTAAAGTTAGTCCCAAGTCAGTCCACACACACAATGTTACTGCACAGTAAGGCATCTACACGTGCATTCCTGAGCAGTAACTAATCAGCTGTAAACTTGATACTTGCATGATGCACGTATTAAATTTCTGTCCAAGTTGTAGTAAGTCACCATAGTTACTGCACAGTACGGGCGTGCATGTGTAGACGTGCGCCTGTACTGCACAGTAATTTTCAGTTACTGCAGTAACCTAAATTACTACACAGTAAATATGCACGCATAGACATGCCCTCTAGGTTTAACATGTGAGCAGAAGCACTGGGAACATGTATAGACATACCTACAATGTCATGATATGCCGCTAAATAGTTAAATGACACTATAAACTCGAGCAAACAAACTCCACTGCGATAGCTCTGAGGTGTGTACTAAGCATACACCTCGGCTTTCCTGTTACACCCAAGGCCAAACAGGAGGCTATTCAAATTGAGTTAACTATTAAAAGATGCTAGTTAATTAATACTGATTGCAACCTCAGCTCTTTCTTCTACAGCCTCCTTACAGTGACATAGCCAGAAACTTTGTGGCTTTCCAAAAATCAGCCAAACAGCAGAGATCAAGAGAAAAGTCCAGTAGGAGTGTAGGCAGACAGTTCTTTGGGTGAATCTGATATGTTTTATTAAACCAACTTAAATAGTTGGAAAAAAAAATTCTTAGCAAGCTTTTGAGTTTATAAACTCTTTGTCAGGCTGAGGAAGCATCGCTTTCTTGATTATCCAGTTTCACTGCCACGTTATTGCTCTTATCTTTCTATCTTAAGTTGCTTTTGTATATGGCAGAGAACAGCTAAGACAAAACTTTATGCAGGCAAGACGTGTATACTTTTATCACTCTGCTCAGGGCTGTGAAGGCGCTAAGTTCAGAGGCGCTTACTTTAAAGTGAGCATTCAAAGAACAAATTTTAAGTCTTGTCAACAGGAAGAGAGGGTGAAATTAATGCTTTTCAGAAGAAAGTAGTTTCCTGAGTTTACAGAGCATCCCATTTCATTCTCAAAAGCTAGAAACAGTCAGACTGCTAGTTAGGGTTGGAAAGATATGAAGTTACCTGTACTACTTCTTTGACCAGGGTCTTGTCAGTCCCGGTTTTGGCTCTCTGCAGGCCGCTAACGCTCTCTCCAATCCACGTGATCAGGGCAAACTTGACTCGCTTGCTCATGGCATCCCCAGTGGTAAATCGGATGAACCCGAACAACCTGATGTCATCTTCAGAAAACAAGAGGAGATATCATTAACGTGGAGACAAGCAAAGAAACCTTGCCAACCATATCTGAGCACAGCCAAGAACAAGGGCTCCTAATCTGAATTCCAGTTACTTGATAGCAATGCTCTGGAGTAATAGGATAATATAAGCTGTTGTAACATGGGAGATATGTGCTCTTGTCTGTAGGAAATGCCCCTTCAGTGTTAGATCTGCTTCTTGCAATGAACAAGTGTTATCTGGCTGGCCTAGGTCCACCTGGTTACCTGAGCATGCTGCCACATTGTGATTAAAACACTTGCAATGGGCAGGTCATTAAAGTCCACAGAGCTTACCCAGATGATGTACTTAGCCTGTGGCATGGAGGTCAGGAAAGGGAAGAAATCTATCACGGTAGCCTCTATCTCAATGAATCGGCTTTGGGAAGGCAGGAATCAACACACAAAAGGCAGCATGCATGACAGCAAGCTGCTGGCAGAAGTTGGCTGAGTTAGGAAGGGTGCAGGCTACTCAATACACAAAGTCTGTATAAAAGGGAAGACTGCGGCAAAGGACCTCCCATATCCACCTTTCATTCCTTACCACCCACAGATGAAAGAGGACCCTCAGCCCCTTAACTCTGAAGACTACCATAAGCCTCACTTCAGAAAGCAGCTTTTGCTTTGCTATGCCAAACTAAAGCACAGCTCTCTCCCCTCTGCAGCGCAGACAGAAGTTACAGAAGACGGTCTGTTTCGAACCATTGTCATCTGACCCCTCATACAATGAGGGGTCAGATTTTCATCCAATTGGCCGCTTTTGAAGCTGTCTGCAGCCATGCACTTACTGGGTCACGGCCATAAATTGCTTTTTGTGGCTGGATCAGGTGAAAAGTGTCACTTCTGTCCACACACACCCCTGGAGTCTGTCAGATTTGGGGTTACTTTTCTGAAGGATGACTTAACAGCTCATTGCTGGATGCATTTGCAGTTACGGATACATAGTACCACCCTCTCCACTCTTTTCCTTAGAGCATGTGGGAGGTGGGAACCTACAGCAACTCTGACCCTACAATGAAGATGGACAGGTTTGCCAGCATACTCGGTTGCAGCTGCTTCCCTGGTTTCTATACATTACTCGCAAGAACTTTTAATGAAGCAAGATGATGCTGAAAAGCAGCACAAACTAACCAATTGGGAAATAGAAACTTCTTTTCCAAAAAAAGGAAAAGATTTGTCTGTTTGATATTTTTTCAAACCTCTCCTCTCTCTCTTTTTTCCCTCCAAATTTTGTCTTTTTTTGCCAGCGGTTGGCAACGTTTTCTGGCAGGGGGCTGGAATGACCCAGCTCAGGTCCTAGACAGGCTGGCACCAAGACCTTCCTGGTGCTGCCACGGCCATTGCCACTTCTCCTAGTGGCCTGGCCACAGCACAGAGAAGCTTCCTTCACCAGCATACCACCAAATCCCTTGGCTCTGTGGGTTGGATCCACTGGCTCTGCGAGCCGGATCCACACTACAAACTATAGGCTGCCAACTCCTGCTTTCTGCCATTGAAAAAAGAAAACTGGAAAATCAATGTTTTTTGTTTTGTTGAAAAATGGGAAGAAAAAACAACCCAACCCCAAACCCTGAAAACTTCTTGTGAATTTCCAATTCTGAAAAAAGTTATCATTTCTTTCTCTGTTCAGCTGGTTCTCTTGAAAGACAACCCTGACCAGGCATCAAACTGTGCACAAACAAGGATTTTCTGTCTCTAGAAGAGGCTTATTACTGGCCAGACCTGTGGCGAGAAATTTTAATTTTCAGCAGCAAAGCATCTCCTTGTCAACAACTAATTAGAGCCATAAATGAATCAGGAGCAAGAGGAGGGATATAGATAGTAAACCTCCCTGGTGAAAAGACAGTGAAAATCCTCCAACGTTACTATTTATACAGGCTCGAGGGCTAAAGAAACACCTTGCTCTGTCAGAACTGGAGCTGACCGTGAATTGCTATCACAGATGACAGTCATGTTGTGCTGGGACCTGCACTATGGTTCCTACAGAGATATAGGGAACATGGGACAAGAAGAAAATCTGTGGGCCATTGAGACCAGTATCTATTATTGCAGGCAAGCATAATCTCTTTCATCAGTTTATTAAGACCATATTAAAAATAATTAGCTTTTTTTGCTCCTAGTGGAAGGCAGTTGTAGAACCTCACTGCCTCGACGGTTATTTGGAAGCATGCCCATATGGATGATATTATTATGAAGATACGTGCATAATACATGGTAGTTTGTGACAGCAGCCAGAGAGCTTAGCCATGTGGAGGGACTTTAGTTTGACCTGTAACCCACAGAGTTGCGGCTACAGTTGAAAACATATTTGTCAATGGAAGAGCAGGCGAAGAGGCACACAACTTTTTGTCCGCCTACATCTGCATGCCTGCTAGCTCAGACTGAGGGCAAAAATTAGTGAATGCAATTCGAGGCAAGTTTGTGATCCATGACATCACTCGCCGTTTTGCTGAGCTGCCTGTGACATCACTATATTATAGTCTAATATGTTTAACAAATGCAAGAAAGGAGACATAGGAGAAGAAAGGGATGGAGGATAACTGCTAAGAGGACAACAAAAAGAGCCATGGGGCTTTCCAGCAGAGTTCAGACAGGGTTAGGTAGCTTTCCAGCCGTCCAGTGACAGTCCCTGAGCAGAACCAGCTGAGTTTCACAATGACTCTGAAGTATGTCTGCAGTGATAACAGAATCCGGGAATAAGCGCTTCCATATTCATAGACTTCCTCTTTCCAAGCTAATCAGTCCTACCCTGCCAAATCTTTTCATTGTGCGAGAAGTCATCGTCAGCAGCATCTGTTCCAGCTCCCCTCCCCAACTGAAAACCCGAGGCATTTTCATTATCTCACCTCCGCTCCACGGGGAAGAAAAAAAAAGCTTAAATTAGCTCTAAGACATAGATGTCCACTTCTTCCTGTTGATCATTTGTTGTTGTTTGTTTTTGCTCTTTTTAACAAATGTTAGAGGAACAGCAGGTTTCCTCTGGAAGAGGAAATCCTGCCTAATTCCATACAGTCATCTTCTAGTCACTAAGCCTCCACTACAGCCCAAAGGAAACAAAAGAGCATTGTTAACAGAGCTGGATGTAACACAGACAGTGGCTGTCTTTGGGAAGAATTCATTCACAGAGTTGGCAAGGTGTAACAACAGCAACCCATTTGCTATTAGTGCTACCGTCTCTACCTGAAGTGCAACTGTATGGTACCAGGAGTGGAACAGATGCCTTGTAAAGAATTATACAATGAGCACTTTAATTAACATCACTTAATTTCTTTCTCTAAACTCTGTTCTTCACTGGTAGGCTGTAGTTTCCATTCGATTTCCTTGATGACATTCCCCTTTTTTATCTAGGTATGTAATGGCACTAAAATTTCTGCACCATGCAGAAAGGCAATGCTGTAACATGAGTAAAAAATATAAAATAAAATGATTATCTGCAAAAAAATAAATGCGTTGGAAAAAGGCTGATGGTTATAAAGCCGGTGGCTCTAAAGAATGGCAGGCCAAAGCCATTCTGCAATAAGGCTATCACGCGTCCCTTTACCACTCCTAACCATACCCAGGTACTGAAGGAGTCATGTGACAGATGTCTCTGTCCCTGATATATCGTGTTATGAGTGCCTCAGCCCAACAGAGTGAATTATGGATAGGAAGTGGTACGTTGCATCAATCATTTCCTGACTCTTATTGCTTTCAATCTGGATTCATTCATGTCTCCTGAATGCTTGAAGAAAACTGAGTGTGAAAAGCACAACTCTTCACCACCTCTTCAACATAGTCTTGAATGCACATATACTTGGCTAGGATACAAAATGAATTCAATTTACCATCCCCCTCATAAGCATGGTAATAAATACAAATGAGCCACCAAAAAAAATAGTCCTTGCCCTATGCTTTCTGAAGCATCTATGACATCAAGCTATTTTACTGGGATGTCACAAGGAAAGTATATTACTACAGTGATACACAGGAAAGAGTGGGAGCAGAGCCTTTCCTTTAAAAGGCATTCAGATTGCTTTTGGTTTACCCTGGAGAAGTTTTCTGGGTGGTATCTCTTCTAACTGCTCTAAGGAAATCTATTTCATATTAAAGTTAATTCAAACAACACTTTAAACCCACGTGGAATCTATGAATCTATGGAATATAGCTTCAATATGGTGCTAACTGTTAGGACCACATGTTTATATCAAGGAGAAATGGGCAGCTAAGGTTTTGCTTTTCAAGCTGTGAACGTCATGAGGGCAGATCCTCAACTTTTGTAAGCTGCCATGTATCAGCTGAAGTCAGTGGAGATGCAATAAATGACACCAGCTGAAATTCTGTATTTGAGACATCACAGGACACGTCTACACATGCATTAACGCGCCACAGTTACCGTGCATTAAGTTTTCGTACACGCAATAACAGGTACTAACTCAATGTGCCAGTAACTGGTGGTACCGTGCAGTAGCGCCAGCACACGTCTTTTAAGTGATGCTAATGTGCACTAGACTAATTCTACTGCACATTAGCATGGCTTTTGCCGTGACATGCTAATGCACAGTAGAATTAGTCTACTGCACATTTAGCATCTCATGTAGATGCGCCCACACTTTCTTTCCCCTTTATTCCAATGAAAAGCAAAATATTTTCTGCTTACTCTTAGCAAAACCATTTTTTTGTAAATCCAGAAAGCTTTTTTTTTTTTTTAAATGGCTCTCAATGTCCATATTTTGGTTAATTCATGAACGGTAAAATACATCTGCTCCTATGAAAACCCAGCTAGACTGGGGGAAAAAAGGGAAAATATAAAGCAACCCAACCAAGAAATCTATAGCAGCTTAATTCCAGTAACACATGGCTTGTCTGCATTCAAATCCTGGCACATCCGCAACTATGTTTTTAGAAACCATTGGGGGAAAGTAATTATATATAAATAGCCCATAGTAACAGCCTAGTGAGCTCTCAATGAAACCAAAGGGAGTTTGGCATGCTAAGGTGGTATCATACAACTAAATGCTGTTATAGCCTTGTATTAGTTCTAGTCCCAAGGAACACTGTGAAGTAGGAAATGGGACACTCAGATGTGGCCATCTCATGGCCTTGGAGATCCATTTTGACCCAGGTGCACTAAACATGATGTTATGCAGCCTAGACACATCCCCAGTGCCAGGGGAACACTGAATTAAATGAACCAGCTGGCAAAGGATGAAAATCCTCTAGTCATTTAGCATCCAAACATTTGGTTTCCAGATAACAGGATGCAAGCACTCTTTCCCCTTGACTTTGCGTGATGCAAGCTAAATGTGCGGTATTCACAAAGAGGAAGCAAAGATCTCTGAGTTGCTGTTTTAGAGCTCTGTGACAAGCAAACACAGTGGGAACGGATGTTGTCTGAGAGAAGCTTGCTGGTGGTGACACCTGGAAAGGAAGGGTCATGGGCCTAATTTGCAAGGGAGAAATAGCCCAGTATCTGCAACTTGGCTGGATGCCGTTCTTCACCACTTAAACCTCTGTTCTGCATGCAGACACCTAAACCTTTTGAACCACCTGACATGGATTGTGCTTGGGGTGCCCACCCTTACCTTCTCATCTCCCAGGCCTTCACCTCTGTACAGCTCTTCTCTGACACTAGTCTTCCTCTGCTAGCAGAGCAGTTCATCCCTGACACAGCATAGGCCATTGGGCCTTGACTCAATGCCTACTGAAGTTATGACTCCTTCCCCTGGTTTTAACAAGTTCTGGGTAAGGCCCTCCATCATCATTACAGACAAATGCAAATGTTTAGCACTGAGACTCTAAACAAAAGCCAATGTGTAGGCAAAACCGAAATGCGTTCCCCTCTAACAGCCAACCGCAGACACATACATTTTGCACATCAGACATAGAGAGTCATCAGCCCAAGCTGAATTTCCTGGCCTTCTCCCATCAATGCAGAAAAAGTTAACAGAAGTCTTCAGGATCTGTTACCTTAGGGGATATCTGAAATGCAAACTACAGTCCAGCCCTATTGCAGCTAAGCTATTTGTTTCTTGTAACAGTCACATGCCAGACTGAGAGCACCTTGACAGGTGCACGCTGATGCACGACAAGCACAGCATCTTGACCTGGAATGCAGGCCAGGAGAAAGTAAACTTCAAAGTCAGGAAAGCTCCACATTTATGTAGGCTGCTGAAGTGCAGATGGGGCCTGGATTCCCCACCCTTGCCCAAAATCCACCTGAACTTCCATTGTCCATACCTCAAGTTAATGCATCCCAACAAAACATTGATTTGTCATTGCTTAACTGTACAAAGGAACCTCCGAGAGTCATAAATGGGGAATAACCTCTATGTAATTGGGCTCCCTCACTAGTCCTTGTGGTCACAAACTGGAGGCATTGAATGATAGGTGTACCCTGCCGTCTATAGGAGAATATGGGAAGCAGAGCTTAAGCCAGAAGAGGCTGCTCCAGAAGGCCCTCCGAACAAAGGGAGCATCAATTCCTGCCCCATATGGGGATGGTGGCACTCAGAACAATAGCCACGATGTTTAAATTACGCTCACTGAATACACACAATCAAATGTGGTTGCCCTTTCAGATGAAGTTTACCTGATGCTGCTGCCACTAGAACTCGCAGGGAAGTACCCTACAAATACATCACTGAACGTCTGGGCCCCAGATGGCCATAGGGAAATGGCAGTCAAACAGATGCCACTTTTATCTGATCCTCTAAGGAGGTACACACACAGCCAGGGAAGGGCGGGAGGCTCTGCAGATGGGAACACAGTGTGAACACAAAACGTACACACACACACACACAAAATTGCCATAAGGATGGGTCGTCGGTTTTCATGGGTTTGTCCCTTAAATTTTGAGAGAAAACAAAACTTAAGTGAACTTACAGGGGGGAAAAAGCAGTAAGGAATAGGTATTGTTGCACCTAATTCTGCAGGCAGATGCAGAGTGATAAAGCATAACTTCGACATTTAACTCATGAGCCTGCTCAAGTGCTTTTGTAAATCCCAGACACGTGCCTACATCTTTAGATACAAAAATACCTTCAGAGATTTGGCCCCAGATCCTTCTCTCCCAAATTCTAGACTTACTGATTATAACCCTCCTGTCTATGAAAGAGGTTACAAGCTCAAGGGTGCCTGAACTACCTCTCAAAAGTTTATTCCCAGTACTGATATCCACCTCCAATGCTTTAAACAGCATTTACTTCACACCACAGGTTCTCCTTCTCTGTGTACCGACTGCACTTGCCACTGGCCTGATCTTTACAGACACATGAATAGCTATTCCATTTCATGCTGTCATAGCAATTTTTTATTGGTACTGGGTCTTTCCAGCCCAAGCAATCCTTTTGTCAGAGCCATAGAGAGAAACTAACATTTACAAGTGGGGGACACAAGATCTCCCAGCCTATACTTAATTGCCTTGCACCCAACCATAAATTAAAACTAACTGCGTATCAAGGCTAGGCCACGCTGTGTTTCTTTAATAATAATCCCGAGAGGCCAAAACAAACTGAAGTCGGCTCTCAGCTGGAGTCCGATGTCATTGCGACACGTACTAAACCTTAAATGTATGTTTCTGACTGATGTTGTTTTAGTTCAGAATCCAAACTGGGCATCACTTCCCTTCTCGGCAGTCTATTCACCAGCCCAATTTTGCCTTTCAAATAAAAACATGGTTCTGCCTACCCTCCTACAGAACAACCTTCAAACTTTTACCAGGGTTTCTGGCTCTGCATTGAGCAATTCAGCTTTTTGTCTAAAAGCGTATCGATGGCACGAACTGTTAAATGCCAAATTAATGCTATGCCTGGACCCATGCCATCTACCCAGGCAGGAGCTGTGTTTGCAAAAATGAAATGGCTCAAACGCCTTGAATTAAATTCTTGGTTAATATAGAATCAAGGTACTGGTGAATCCCACTGGTGAGGGAAGAATGATTTGTTCCCCACATTTTCTTCCTATTCAAAAATTGCGCCCATGGATCTGCAGCATCCCAGAACAATGGAGCGGGAGAAGTATCAAAGTTTGCATGATATTGTATGCAGATGTAGGCAGGCAGGCATCTGTAGTATCTGGGGAATTTATAATCTTCAAGTATGGGTGGAGGGAGTTTTCTGGAGGTCTGCAGAGAGCTGGCTGGTCACAGGGTCTGTCCTCTAGATGTTAAGCCACATGAAAGGAAGCCAAAACTACAGTGCTGACTGTCCTAATTCTCCCCATGTAGGCAACTGGACAAAGATTGTGGGATACCCACTGGGCAGGCACATGGCTCAACCTCATTGTGAAGGAAAATGATGGTCTCCATGAAAAAACAGCCACTCATTTTGATGCAGTCTGTGCTATGTGCAAGGCAGAAGGTGCAAAAGGCAAGCAACCCGTACGGCCCCCAGCAAACGCACTGCACTTCCGGTGTCTGCGAGTCAAAGGAATTAGCATGTCCTGACTCCGCCTGCCCTATCATTTAACACCCAGGAGGAAAGCAATATGTACAGCACGCCGAAGGTGCTTTTAATAAGAACAGCTATTAAAGAAAGCAGGAGCCGCAGATGCTTTACACTTGAGCGGAGTTGGAACAGATGGGTTGGTAAGTGGAGCACGGCAAACTTGCACTGAGGCGCCTCAGCCTACACGGCAAGCTGAGGTTTTGTATTGCAGCTCCCACTCTCACCTTCAACAACTGACTCACTCGTGGCTCCACAAAAGGCAGCTGCAGTATTTTGTGGCTCTGGAGCTGGTATTTTTCGGGCAACAGCAATTCAAAACAAGGAAGTTTACGCTGAAGCCCAATGCACTTTTTTTCCCCCTTTAAGCCACATCTATCAGCTGTGGTCTTGGGCAGCGACTCTTACTGCAGGCCGGAAGGCAGGGGAAATGTTTATCGTTGATTTTTTCACTGAGTGTGTGTGTGTATTTCATCAGCTTCCTTCTCTAGTAACAGTTGCCACCTTGCTTCCAGATGGGATGGGAAGCTCTAACTTTAGAGCTGGCACCAATCTTGTTTTTTGACTGATGTCTAGTGGTCCGACTCGGCCTGCTTGCACAGATGGAGTCACTAAAACTTGCAGATCTTCCTTCCCCAACTCATGCACCATTTGTTAATTTGTGGGTGGAGGAAGTTCCTTTCTGATACTTAGCCAAGAGCTGGTACCTCTGAACTTGCTCATGGTGTCTTAAAGCTTCCAGCACTTGCACTTCAGAGAGGTGGTACTGTCAAGGGTTGATCTCCTCTTGCCGGCTTTTATTTGGGGATAAAACCCTTCAGGGACAGCCTTGAGGGCAACTGCACACAGGGCACCGCTGTAATGGGTGTTTTGCTAAGACCAAGGTCTACCCTGGTGATGCCTCTTATCTGAAGCTGTGAAGATGTTGTAGAGTTAGCAGGGTCAGTGCAGCCATGGGGAATTCATTGAGGGAAGATGGGGTGAATGCCTTCGTCTGTCTGCGTGCATCTAAGTGCCTGCCTAGCAAATGGATCTGCCACGCATAGCGCAGGCAAGAACATGAGACAGGGTCAGGGTCCTAAGAGGTCTCCAGCATTGGTTCTTACATAGGTAACTCTGGATTAGCACCTGGCTCTGCCAAAGCCTCTTGCCTCCATTTACTTGTGACAAAGGGGAGAGAGGTAAGAACCAGTCAACGGTAACGGTCACAATCTCCCCAGACAAAACTGCAAGGGTCAGGTCAGACAACCCGAGAGATTTACCCTTAAAAAATGCATTGCAGAAAATATTAAGCGTGGAGAGGTTTGTCCATAACACTCAGAGGCCCGAGAAAGCTGTTCAGTCACCCTAATCACAGGAGAAGGGGAAAAATAATGAAGGTCCCTCAGCTATCCATCAATCACCCTTGAACAACCCGTAGCTCCATAGCTGACCCTTTCCTGAACCGCATCAGTACGAGATTCACAAGTGCAGAGCCCCCGAAATCCCAGTGCCGTCAGCCATCAGTTCAACACTTTTGGGGAAAAAATTCTCAGATGTGTCCTCACTTCAGCTGACGCCCTTTGGCACATCTGAGAATAAATACCCCTTCCGCCTGATGATGCCTCATCCTCATTCTTATAAGGTCAGAGATCAAAAGAGCTGTATGTCCCCAGATCAGGAATTGCAACACATCCATGGTAAATACATGAACTGAACCAGATCAGTGCCTGATTTGGAAACACATTTTCCTTGAAAAGTGCTTGGGAACAATTGTGGACTCCTTCTTAGGAGGTACCCATAGCAAGCCAATACAATCCCACAGCCCTGCCATTTAGACTCCTTGATAAAGCATATTAAAACTTTCCAAGCTCTAGAGTCAATTTTTTCCCTGGTGACGCCTATATTTTATTTAGAAACCTGTTCTTTCCCCCTGCTTAAGTCCATGGAAATTTCTCCACTGAATTCAATACAATGGCAGCAGGCCTAAGGCTGGTTGGGCCAATTCTGGCTGGATAAGACCCTCCACCCCCTTCACAATACCCACTGAAAGTCCTAAGGACTGTTATACTACCATTTCCCTCACCCCATAAAGGGAGATTGTCCAGCCTCCACAATACAGGTATGACAGAAGACTAAAAATCAGACTAAAAATCAGGATGGATGAGCTAAGGAAGCCCTGCCAGAATTACAGGGCAGTGCTTTGAAATGAATTCAGGCTAGCACTGAATCGAATAGCAATATATACATCACATCTCTTACCTTATGCTTTAAGGGAAGGACCTAGATCCAGGAGAGGGAAATAGCCCGTATGGGAGACTTTGAAAGTTGGGTGGGGGGAGTGATTCTGATAAACATTTCAAGCAGCAAAATCAGACATCATTCAGTATTTCCTGGTTTTCTACATGACATCTTGCTTTAATCTCCCGCTGCACTGACACAGCTGAACGTGCAGCTGCCACGTTTGAACCCGGGACTGCCACTGTTGGGATTATGCAGTTCCAATTGTTTTCAAGGCTGGTTGTTTGTTCATGCAAATCTCACTCTATTTGTTCTGAGGTTTTGTGTTTCCAAACCAATGCTGTGCTCATTTTAATTGCAGAGCTACTTTGGCACTATTCAGAGACTGTATTGGAGAAGGTCCCTGTCTCAGAAAAGCCAGGGAGGGTCATTTTGATTGTTTTAAGCATGCTGTTTTGTAAAAAAAAAAAAAAAAGAGTTTGGCCACAATGATTTGTAGGGGGAATCTTCTCCCTCCAGTTAAAGAGTTAATCTTGTAATGAACTGCAGATTTTAACAATAGGATCTGAGCTAATAAAAGAGTTTGCCCCAGTTTATCCAGATGCTGGGAAAGCACTGAAAATTACTTCATCCATTGTACAAGAAAGGGGGGGGGGAACCCCTCTGCACAAGACTTAAGTTTATGGAGGAAACAAAGGAGTGACTTGATTCCAGAGTTTAGCTGCTATGGGAGTGCCTTGTGCTAATTCGACCCTGTGCACTGAAACAATCAGAGCCCGGTCCACTTTACACAAGTTCACAAGTTGATGCCAGTTCTTTGCTCCCTTTGTAATGGGCACAAAGCCATATCAAACTGCTTTTCACATTCACAAGCAACTAGACCAGCCTTACCTGTGCATTTCCTTGTAAAAGCTTCATAGTCTGTTCCTTGGTCTCCAGGGACTATTGTGGACCCGTCATATTTAAAAGTCACCCTTTGGGAAAGGGAAAGAGGAGATGGTAAAATGTGACTGTTTGAATGGGGTCGGCGCTTTAACCAGGAATGTTAATACATTTCACAGACAAGCAGGGATTGCAGTAAATCAGAGGGATTACTAACTTGTAGCACTCTATCAGACTCTCTAAATCGGTGCATTGTACTGTGTCCATGTTCATAACCAATCACCCTCTCCCCAATATTTAAGTTTGCCGGGGAGCACGTATTAAAATGCTCCGATCATTTATTGCAGGTGTCCACACACTTTCTCCATAAGAGAGAGGGGTGTGGTGGTGCTGAATTTTATTTTAGGCTGAGCTCAGAGAAAGCTCGCGAGGAGTCTAAGCAAGCCGGGGGTCAAAACTTACCAGTTCACATCCGAGCCGTCATCCCTGACCAGATTGTAAGCTTCTCTGCATGCCTCTTTGTCGATTTTAGTCGCCATTTGCTCAAGGAAAACCGGCGTTCGGGGGGAAGACGGGATTTTGGCTGAATGAAAGCTCTGTCCTCTTGCAGGGAGAGAGAAAAAAAAATAAAATAAGGAAAATCAGAGGCGAGGAATCTTTTCTGCGGTCAGGGCTTTGACCCAGGCAGGCTCTGTAAAGGTCCAACAGGCGATCTGCTGAGTGGGCAAGGAAATAATGATGTAGCTTTGTGCTCCGTATTCCTGCTGCAGCCAGTCATACAGTATTGCTCACAGCCTTACTGAAAGATCAGTCCAAGCTGAGCTTTACCCCTTCACTGCCTGACTGCGCACAGCTCGGCTCTGCTCTGCTGGAGCTCTGCCTCCGGGTCCCAAGGCAGGTGGAGGCAGGGGAACCGGCCTTTTCTGAGCTCCTTTCTGCCAATCAAAATGGGAAGCGGTGGAGGAACACCCCTTGCTTTGCAGCCTAGTGGTGGTTCCTCACCCCCTCCTCTTGGTTTTTCTCCCCCCATTCTCTTCTGCAAAGCATTACTGGGATTTCAATGTGATGATGTCATGGTTTTAGCTTGAGGATGCAGGAAGCCTATGTAACCGAACCAAAACCTTGCCAGGGATCTGTAGTGGGCCCCAGTGGCTTGATGGCCGAGGTGGTCTTTTTTTAGACCGGTTTGAAGGCAAGGGTACATGTCGCTACACTGGCTGGAACAGAAAGTGATGCATTACACACTTAGGAAAGCGGGGGATCAGGAGACAGGGGACAACACGGTGCAAGAGGAAAGCATCCCTGCCAGCACCTCTGGTTGGAGAAGAGGTTCCAGAAGATGTGGAGGGAGCAGAACAGGAGGAGACCTGACAAGGAGCTTTCTGGTGCAGGTAGGAGCTGTGAAAGAGAGAGGTTGTATCCAGACTGGGGAGAGATGGGGCATTTTCCAAAGGTGGGGAGCCAGCTACCTACGGAAGCAGCCTTAGAGACAGGAGTATAGGGTAGATGCCACAAAAGCTCACACAAATACAGAGGCATTTTTATTTCTTTTATTTTTTGCTAATGCAAGTGAAGAAAAAAAGAAAGAAAGGTAAAATAAATATGCTGCATGCAAATAGCTGGCTGTAGGAAGAAAGGAAGCCACCAAAAAGCATTACCCCAGGCAGGAATGCTAAAGATCATGAACTCTGGGTGGGGATGAGCTCGCATTTCCCCCGGCAGGGTTGCACAAGGTCTCAAACTCGCTTCCTGACGGGTGACTGGGGCAGTGACAGCTCCTTGGTCCCTCAGGCTGTGTGTCTGTGCATGTGTGTGTGCATGCCTGCGCACAGATTTGCCCATTTTAGATGCAGCTACCTCCCCCTGTTGGGCTGAAAATTAAAAACACTCATTTCATGCTCACAAACACAAAACCCAGCATATATTGTTGGTACTAAGGTTACTCACTGCTTTAGAAGGCTAGAGAATAAAGGAGTTTATGCCAGCGCTGGGAAGGAATTAAAAATGACCTTATCTATTCTACAGAAGAGGTGGGGAAAACCCCTCTACATGGACTTAAATGTATAGATGAACCATCGGGACAGTTAGATCACACGGTTTAGCTGCAATGTCAGTGCACTGTGCTAGTTCAGCACTTTAGACTGAAACCTGCACCTGCATTTCTGCACCTACACACATGGAAAAAGCATATCTGAGTCTCAGCCTACCTGAAAATCAGAGGTTGGCCTGCAAAGGGAGAAGAAGATTGCAGTTCTGAAAGCTGGGCTATAGCACTGGAACCCCGCCAGGTCTGAAAGACTGGGGTGGCCATTGTGAACAACTGAGTTTTGCAAAAAAATAGACAAGCGCAGTAAAAAATAAATGAAGAAGAAAGCATGTTCCACCTGAAAATGAATAGGACTTTGTTCATAAATCAGTTACGATTATGCCCATCATTTCAAAATCGGCTGCCACATCTGACGTGGTCTTAGCAGGCCAGCATGCAGTTATGTAGTAATTGCTGAAAAGCACCAGCCTGCACGTTAATGATGAAATGTGGCTTATCCCTATGCAGTTCAATGCCCTGGCCCTGCAAGCATAGTGTCTTTGACAGCATCGGGGCCTTACGCTAGCTTATTACAGTAGGGAATGCCACAATTCACACGATATGGAAGGCAGTAGGAATTAAGAGAAATTCCCATTAAAGTCAATTAAAGTAGAAGGTGCTTAGTATGTGGGAGGATCAGACCCAACAGTTTTGTAGACTGCTGCCATCAGCATGATTGCAAATTTCCCTCCTTCTTTAGTAATATATACGGCCTTGTTCTTGGCCAAGAACAAGAGAGGGAGAGAGAGAGAGAGAGAGAGAGAGAGAGAGAGCGAGAGAGAGAGAGAGAGAGAGAGAGAGCGAGAGAGAGAGAGAGAGAGAGAGAGAGCGAGAGAGAGAGAGAGAGAGAGAGAGAGCGAGAGAGAGAGAGAGAGAGAGAGAGAGCGAGAGAGAGAGAGAGAGAGAGAGAGAGCGAGAGAGAGAGAGAGAGAGAGAGAGAGCGAGAGAGAGAGAGAGAGAGAGAGAGAGTGTGTGTGTGTGTGTGTGTGTGTGTGTATTCCCCCCCCCCCGGATTCATGGCCATTTTTCTTTGTTAGCAGGTCATTGGTTGTCTGTTTTTTAGTCTGCCATTCCCATCCTTCCCATAATGCCATCTGCAGCTGGTGCCCTTGTTCCTGTCTCTTCACCCCAATTCCTGAGGTTACGCTGTGGAAAGGCGGATGCTGCTTGATCTCACTGTACTTGAAAGGAAAACATAGACGTGTGGTCAAATCTCAATCCACTGCAATTCAGAGGAGCCCCTTCTGTGATCTTCTGCAGCTGGAAGGGATCTCTATATACCCAGGATCTCTATATCTTAGCAGGATGTGCGGTGTTCATTTTTCCATCCAGGTTAAATCCCTGTCCGTAGCAGTGTGCAAGCCCCAGCCACTCGTGCCCTCACCGTAGGGCCACATCCTGCATTTTCACCGACACACATTTGCTCCTTCCCCGCTCTTCATTCTCTTTTCCTTCTCTTCATGCTCCAGGTATGTTGAAAAATGGTGTTTATTTTTAGGAGCATGTAGGATTAAATGTTGCTCTCAGCCACACAAGTATGACGTTGGAGGGGGAAAAATGATCTGCCTCGTTGCCTTCAGTGACCCGAGGCCAAATTTGCCTCTGTGCAAATGAGAGGAGGTTTGGCCTCTTCCTTTTATTATTTGCAGCAGAATTTGCCCCTTCCATGATTTCCCTCGGAGCTCAGGCAGTGCCTGGGGGGAAGTTGAGGGACTTAGCAGGATTTCCTTAGCTGTTAATGGTCTCCCTCACCTGTTGACAGCGATCCCTAACGAGGAATCCGGGGAGCAGGTCCGGGAGAGCCAGGGAGCAGGATCTTCCCCAGGACACAGAACTGTGATGTGGTCCCTGGCTCCAGTGAAGAGAGGGACGAGGCTCGCCATTTAAAGCAATTTCTATTTGGGGTCCCAGACCTCTTGGGTCATGGGAGACTGTAGGCTTAAAGGACATTATCGCTTGCCATCGCCGCTCATCCCTCACCCTCTTTCTCCTCATTCTTCACCTTCCTCTTCCAGCTCTTTGTACCCATCCCACTGGTCATTTGATACAGAAAGTTGCTAATGAGATGGGACTCCTCCAGGAGGACAAAAGGATCAAGGCTGGGGACGGGGACTGGGCCGTGCCAATGCTCCTGCTGAGACCAAAGCCAGAGATTCCTGGCTAGAGGGTCTTTCCCCTCCACTCAGGGTCAGACAGACACTGTATTTGGGATCAGGAATTTTACCCCTTGGTCAGATTGGTAGGGACTGGGAGGGGAAGGGGAGCTGCTTTCCAAAGCAGGGACCGTAGCCTCTACCTGGGATCTCTTGAGCACAGAAGCCGGACGGAAGCTGCCGTGGTCCCCCTGCTTTGCCTGGGGCAGGTTCGGGTGCGAGGTCTGCGTTGTGTCAGGGTCGACAGTCGCATTTTATGTAGAGTTTAGAGGTTGGATTGTACAGGATGCTTTGGACAGGGACAATCCTGCGGCGGGTTGGACGAGGTGGCCTCTGGACGTCCTTCCAGCCCCACTTCTTTAGGACTCTTATGAGAGCAGGGGTTGATCTTTGCTGGGCTCCACCTGGCAGCGAGCCCTGAAGCCTTACTCCAGCTCTTCTCGGGCTGGCCCTCAGGCTCCGTCTCCAGCCACCCCAGGGCTCAGCGGGGGTGAATCAATTCTTTGCCAGGGCCCAACCCCGCAGGACGTGGGGCCCAGCGAAGCCAGGCGACCGTCAGCCCCTCATGCAACCAAGCCCTGGAGACCTGCGCTGCGGCTGGGGGCTGGGCAGAGCATGGCACTGGGGTGTCCTGCAGCCTTGTTCACCCAGAGGCGATCAGCAGGAGTGGGGAGAAGAGCCATGAAGCCAGGACAACTGCCTAGCCCATTTTAATGGGAATCCCCAGGGCTTTCTAGGTGCCTGAAGGGGTGACCCTGATCTCCCAGCCCCTGATCCAGGTGTCCAAAGGAAGGGGGCGATCCTAATGATTCCCCAGCCCTGATCCAGGCACCTGCAGGGGTGACCCTGATCTCCTAGCCCCTAATCCAGGTGCCTGCAAGGGGTAACCCCAATACCCCAGCCCCTGATCCAAGTGCCTAGTTTCCCAGCCCTTGATCCAGATCCCATGGAGGAAGGGGGCAATTCTGATTCCCAGCCCCTGATCCAGATCCCATGAAGGATGATGATTCCCAGACCCTGATCCGGGTGCCTCAAGGGGTGACCCTGATCTAGCCCCTAATCCAGGTGCCTGCAAGGGGTGACCCCAATACCCCAGCCCCTGATCCAAGTGCCTAGTTTCCCAGCCCCTGATCCAGATCCCGTGAAGGAAGGGGGCAGTCCTGATTCCCAGACCCAGATCCGGGTGCTTGAAGGGGTGACCCTGATCTCCCAGCCCGTGATCCAGGAGCCTGAAGCAAGGGGGTGACCCTGATGATGCCCAGACCCTAAAGGGGTGACCCTGATCTTCTAGCCCCTAGCCCAGGTGCCTGCAAGGGGTGACCCCCATACCGCAGCCCCAGATCCGGGTGCCCGAAGGGGCGACCCTAATCTCCCAGCCCCAGATCCAGGTGCCTGAAGGGGTGACCTTGATTTTGCAGACCCTGATCTGGGTGTCTGAAGGAAGGGAGTGACCCTGATGATTTTCAGCCCCTAATCCAGGTGCCTGACCCCGCCCCCCCAGCCCCTGATTTGGGTGCCTGAAGGAAGGGGGCGATCCTAAATGATCCCTAGCCCCTAATCTCGGTGCTAATCCCGACCCCCCAGCCCCTGATCCGGGAAGCGCACCAACCCCGAAGACCCCCAGCCCTTGGTCCGGGCGCCTGCAGCGCTGCCCCGCCCCC
>NW_017728998.1:6811350-6812674 GCF_001723915.1 Gavialis gangeticus | reverse complement strand
CCGCTGCCCCTGGCTTCCTCGGAGCCGGCGCCGAGTTTGTGTCGAGAAACCCTCCAGCAGGGGCGGGGGGGGGCAGAGCGGCTCTCCCACGAGACACGAATCCCGACACCCCCCGAGACTTAAGTTAGTCCGGGGGCCCCCGACCCCCCCCCATGCACGAAGCTAAGCACCTAAGTCCTGGCCTGTGGGTAAATTCGCTGGCTGCAGAATGGGTCTTTTGGGGGGGTTTCAGGTCTGAAAATAATATCCCGTCTTTCCCCCGCCGCCCAGCTGTGTCCGGCTGGGACAGACCCGTGGCCCTAGTTGTGATGGCGTTGGTGCTGTTGGCACGTATTGGAGAGGGATGGCGAACTGCCGCAGCAGGCTAGCCTAGCCACAGCCAAAGACACAGCAGGGTTAGCAGAGGGTGGGTGAAGGCGTCGATTTCCATCCCCTCCACCTCTTGAAGTGACGGATCGATATGTGCCCACCGCCCTGTTGCTCTTCTCCATTGTAGGGCCGCTGGCTGTAGTGAGGGAGTTAATTTTAGGTGCGCAGCGGGGTGATTTATTTTCTGTTTTCTCTTCCAGAAAGACCACACGTCGCGCAATAATGGAGGGAACCCGACAGACTAGAATCTCTCGCCCGCACAAAATAAGCGAATCCTCAAAGGTTTGTGAACTTAAATCTCTCTCGCTGCGACCTGTAACCAACAGTGATTTCTCTTGGAAAAATGAAAAAAGCGGTGAGATCCCGTCCCTCTCCCCAGTTAAGAGCTGGGAAGAACAGGAGTGAAACAAGTTGATATTTAGCTGCGAGGTTCATGGTAATAGAGTACATTCGCCGTTTATGCAAATGCAGCTTTATTTTAAGAATTGCAATGGGAAGACTAGCTATTGTTCAGAGAGGTACAAACCATAAAAAAAAACCCAGCGCGCCATCACAACGGGATAGCTTCTCTGAACTGGGATTCTCTGGTAACTCAAATAGTGGAGATTTGGGTTTTTTTGGGAATTTATATACGAATTTCTAACCTCTTACAGTTTCTTTTAAATTTATACACCAATTTCTAGCCTCTTACAGTTTCTTTTAAATTTATACACCAATTTCTAGCCTCTTACAGTTTCTTTTAAATTTATACACCAATTTCTAGCCTCTTACAGTTTCTTTTAAATTTATACACCAATTTCTAGCCTCTTACAGTTTCTTTTAAATTTATACACCAATTTCTAGCCTCTTACAGTTTCTTTTAAATTTATACACCAATTTCTAGCCTCTTACAGTTTCTTTTAAATTTATACACCAATTTCTAGCCTCTTACAGTTTCTTTTAAATTTATACACCA
>NW_017728998.1:6810239-6810950 GCF_001723915.1 Gavialis gangeticus | reverse complement strand
CCCCCCCAGCCCCTGATTTGGGTGCCTGAAGGAAGGGGGCGATCCTAAATGATCCCTAGCCCCTAATCTCGGTGCTAATCCCGACCCCCCAGCCCCTGATCCGGGAAGCGCACCAACCCCGAAGACCCCCAGCCCTTGGTCCGGGCGCCTGCAGCGCTGCCCCGCCCCCAGTACCTATTGGTAATTTCCATGGGGAAGGAGCAAAATGCAGTTACCATAGCCCATTCTCTCTGCTAAATCTGCAAGTTTAACCTGGTAGAATTCCTACCCATCCCTCAGATAGGAAACTATGATTATCCCCATTATACAAAGCCAGAAGGTCACATGCCTTAGCTAAAACCACACAGCACATCAAGGCAGACCTAAGATTACAACTCAGTGAGCACATCTACACAAGATGCTACATGGCTGTAGCGCCACACTACATAGCGTTGGTGGGCACAAACCATGATGCCGCAGCTATGTTGCCATAACAATGTGCTCCCTCGCTATAGCAAGTTGCTACAGAAGCATAGCAGCTAAAAATAGCTGGGCTTCACCGGCATGGTGCAGTATGAGCTGTTACTACACCATCATTTAGTACTTCCAAAAGGAAGTACTCAATGACTACACCATCATTTAGTACTTCCAAAAGGAAGTACTCAATGATGTGCAGTAACAACAGCGCCATAGGGGAACACGTAGATGTGCCCACTATAGCTGATACCCTCA
>NW_017728998.1:6784934-6805239 GCF_001723915.1 Gavialis gangeticus | reverse complement strand
CTCTTACAGTTTCTTTTAAATTTATACACCAGTTTCTAGCCTCTTACAGTTTCTTTTAAATTTATACACCAGTTTCTAGCCTCTTACAGTTTCTTTTAAATTTATACACCAGTTTCTAGCCTCTTACAGTTTCTTTTAAATTTATACACCAGTTTCTAGCCTCTTACAGTTTCTTTTAAATTTATACACCGATTTCTGACCTTTAAAAGACACAATTTCTGGTTGTTTCAGACTTGAGTTTTTTGCTTTTGCAGAAAACCGGAGCCCTGATTTTGCAAATGCTTGCATGCATGAGCAGAACCTCTGACCTCCATGGGACTGTCCACATGGCTAGAAGTTATTTTTAGGGTATTTGAAGATTCAGTCGGGGGCACGGATGCATCCCCACATCAATGCGCCGTTCGGTTGACTTCAGTTAGGATTCTGCAGGGATCCACACTACATATGCTGATGTAGAAGTGAGGCCTATGTTTTCTAAAACCCTAAAGTCAATAGTTTTATTAATTTAGTTTTGGTGAAAAAAAGGCTTTTGTTTTGCAGGGTCTTTTCTGCTTTGATTGGTATTTAAACATGGCTCTGCGGTACCTACAATCTGCGTGTCCTGACTCTGCTAGTGCACAAGAGCCAGAAAACCTCTGGCTCCATAGTCTGGCTCAGTATATTCTTCAAAGCAGGAAAGCCTCACCACTTTTTTTGCTTCATTAAGGATCAAAGACGCTTCATTAATGATCCATTAAATAAATGAGACGTTCAGGATTTTGTTGGCTGTAATAACACATATTAAGATAGAAGCAGAGGACTTATTTAAAATAATGCATTTTTAAAGTAATGTGGTCTCTCTGCCCAAGCATCTTAATAATTCATCCCATTAAAAATTCATAATCTTGACAGCATTGTTTTGGGGTTGTTCTTTTTTTGCTTATACAGCTGCTGTCACTGTTAGCCTCGGACTCTCTCGTTAGTTAATTTTAAACCTTGTGTACAGAATGTATGTGGGGAAACTGTTTGTTTTTCATATGAAACGTGTCTCGGTCTTGAAACGTGCAGTTATTGGGCTCATTTTTTCTCAATGTTACGAGAATGAACAAATGACTTGGTAAGTGGATGGAGTGTGTTAATCTATTCTGAAGCATTGCTCTGTAATGTCACACGTGCTCATTTAATGCTCTGTTGTGAAGGGGGAGCAGTTCCCCACAGAGACAAGGAGCTGGGAATACAACTTGTCATCAACTGTCGTATTCGGGATTTAGTCCGTAAGGGCCTTTGGTAACGTGTAAAGTCAGCTGTAATCTCGTTATGCACAAAGACCAGCATTAAAGCGTTTGCGAGAGCACTAATCAGCCCATTTCAAAGAGGAGAGGATGGGTGTTTTTTGGTTGAATCCAGTAATTTTGAATAAGGAGATTCAGAATATGTTATAAATCTGCTTGTCCTCCAAAAAGGAAGGTGAGCCGCCCTAAAATTACTGGTTTGCCTTTTAGAGGCTCCATATAGCACATTGTCATTGCATGTTCCTCCTTCATTTGGAGTTATTTATGACATCGAATAATGTGGCTGAAAGGAAGAAATAGCGGTAACACGACTTTTAAATGCATTCTGTGCCGGGCGCAACTCGCCTTGGAGCCGCTGAGAACATTTGAACGCCCTATGATCCTCTTCAGATGTTTGTCACAGTGGTAGTTACAGGCCCTGCTTTGAGATAAGAGCCTCCTGGTACTGAATAAGCACGTCGTTCTTGCTCCAAATAATTTAGACTAATGCTCTGTCTTTGTGGGAGGGAAAGATTTTTGGGTATTTAAAGATATAACTAAAGGTGCAAATTCAAGCCATCATGGCTACCTTCCCCTTTGCTGGCCCATGTGGACCGCTGTACTCCAGTAGAAAAGTGTTTTGTTTTGGTTTTTTCCCAGTGTAGCTTATCTTGCCCAGGAAATAGCTTGTTCCACTAAAAATAAAAAGAGAATAGTGGGATATCAGAGTAAGGGTGATCACCTGGAAAAAGTATGACTATAACTGGTAAAGCTTTCTCCAGGGGGACAAGGCCCAAACTGTTTCCCTCTCACCTCTTATTTTGCCTCAATCACAAAGGTAAGATCACGCATGGAGAAAAGTGCCGGCAAAGCTTGGCAGCTTCACGAAGTATTAGTTTGTGCTTTGTGGGATTATATCCGTGTAATTCCACTATTTGTACATTGCAGCGTATAACATATGTTCTGACATGCAGATCAAATGATGTCACTTCGAAAAAAAAACAACCCCCTTTGTCAGCAGGAGAAAATCTCACTGGTCTCATAGTTGCCGTCTACTTAATCTGCCTGAATTTGTCACGTCTACGTAGGACTCTGTTTGAAAGATCCTGCGATGAAGTCAGCAGAGCCCCGCACGGTGCAGGGGTCTGTCGCTGCATGTTATCGAATCCGGGCCTTTGTCTTGAGTGCATGCTTAGCCCTGCATTTTTCCAAGTGAGGCCTGGCGTTTCCTACCTTTAGCAACTTGTGTTATATTTCCTGGAGGGGATTTACATGCCAGCGTTGAAGTCTTGAAGAGAGGCTGCTTCTGAGTTTCCCTTCCCTTTTTTCCATTCCCAAGCCCTCCAAATAAGAAGAGGCTGCAGCGAGGTAGGAGGAAATGATGGCAGCAATGAACAGTAACATGCAATGAGTTATGTAGTTCCTTGTCAGCAAGGGCAAGAAGGTTGTACTTGAAATGCTTGGTTTGATGCCAGACTGAGCTACTGCAAATTGGGATCTGTCGTGAATGCAGAGTAAAAATGTGCTTTTTCTCACCTTTCACAAGAGAGAGTGCCTGCCCCCTGTGAGCCGGCCTACTGAAGAGAACAGCCGTCTGATATTGTTTCTTTATTTCAGGTGTACCGATGGGCTGACCACTCCAATCTGGTGCTTCAAAGCCTGAATGAGCAGAGACACCGCGGCCTCTTCTGTGATATTGTTCTAGTAGTGGAAGAGCAGAGAGTTCCTGCCCACCGCAATCTCCTGGCCGTTTGCAGCGACTACTTCAACTCTATGTTCACCATTGGCATGCGGGAGGCCTATCAGAAAGAGGTCGAACTGTTTGGAGCCTCTTACATTGGTCTCAAAGCCGTGGTGGATTTTCTGTACGGCAGCGAGCTGTCCTTAGATGGCGGGAATATTGACTACGTGCTGGAGACGGCCCATCTGCTGCAGATCTGGAAAGTGGTTGACTTCTGTTGCGAGTATCTCGAGAACGAAGTCAGCGAGGAGAACTATCTGTACCTGCAGGAGCTGGCTTCTATCTACAACCTGAAACGCCTGGACTCCTACATTGACTCGTTCATCCTGCAAAACTTTGGCACGCTGTCTTTCACACCAGACTTCTTGCAGAACATTTCCATCCAAAAACTCTGCCAGTACCTGGACAGCAGCAATGTGCAGCAGGAGTGCGAGCACGACTTGCTGCAGGCTGCCTTGCAGTGGCTGACACAGTACCCAGAAAGGGAAAATGAGGCTTATCAAGTCCTGGACAATATCCATTTCCCGTTGATACCCAAGAGTGACCTCCTTCACCGAGTCAAGCCGGCTGTCTGCTCTCTTCTCCCAAAGGAAGCCAACTGTGAGGGGTTCATAGAAGAAGCAGTGAACTACCACAATAATGTCACGGCCCAGCCGGTGCTTCAGAACAAGCGGACAGCTCTGCGTACCAATGAAGAGAGGCTGCTGTTTGTGGGTGGCGAGGTTTCAGAGCGGTGCCTGGAGCTGAGTGACGATACTTGTTTCTTGGACACCAAAAAGGGGCAGTGGGTAGCAGAAACACCGCTCCCAGCCAGGCGAAGTCATCACTGTGTTGCAGTGCTGGGAGGTTTCATCTTCATAGCTGGAGGCAGCTTCTCCAGAGACAACGGAGGGGATGCAGCTTCAAATCTTCTATATAGGTATGATCCCCGCTGTAACCAGTGGATAAAGGTGAGACTTGAGCTGTATTACATCTTTTTCAAAGTCCTTAATGGTTATTTGCTTCCCTCTTTGGTGGTGGAAAGAGAGAATGCTTATCATGCTTACTTGCATACGATGACCTATTTATGCTTAAAAATTTAAAGCAGTCAACTATATGTAGGTACCTGGGCCATGTCTTTAAATGCTTGATTGCACAAGTGATGAAAAACTATGCCATTTGTAAAAATATCAGTGTTGAGGAGCCAGATTCTCAACTCCTATTGGGAGCTAGGCCACCATTCTGAAAATCCAACGTGGTGCCTGTCTTGAGCTTTGAGTGACTAAATACTTTGGTCGAAAATACAGTGCAAAAAGCAACATCTATGAGGCTAATTTGCCTCCTTCCAAGTCGGAGCCCCAGTAGGACAGGACATGTGTAATGTTCAGCTGACGTTACACTGTGGACTGATCTTCTGTCTTTGGGTGCCTATACATGAGCAGTGAGGCTGCTCCAATGCTCTGTAATTACAGCGCAGTGGAGCAGCCTTAATTAAACGAGTCTGCTGGAGCGGGGTAATTACCATGCTCCAGCAGATGCTAGCGTCTTGTGTATCAGCTTACCTGCGCTTTAAAATGGTGGCAGGGACACTTTAACTAAAGCTCATTGGACAAGCTTTAGTTAAAGCACCCCCGCTGCCATTTTTAAGCCCAAGGACACGGATACATAAGACGTTCCATGTGCTTTTAATTAGAGCGGCTCTCAGAGTTGCTCTAATTAACGCCCCCCCAACACACACGCACGCACGCACGCTCTCTCGCTCTCTTTCCTGGAGCGTGTATATAAACGCCCCTAGTGCCTCAGGAACTTCTGGTGGTTCAATTTTTGAGTCTTTCAGAGTATCCCTGTACACATGCAGTACTACAAGGGGATTTATGTACTGTCAGAGCATAGAGTGTTTCGTCTTATGCATGCTTTCCATTGTCTCTGACCTTTAATTCCAGTGCTGACATACGATTTTAATGTAGAACAGACTTTCATTGCACAGATGCAAGATTATTCATATGCTTGAGAAGGAAGGCTATTTTATTTGCGAGAGATCAAATATTTTTAACCATAATGAACATGCACCCAATCTAGTTGGACTGAATAAGCCGAGCTTTGCTGAGGTGCAAGATTATACCCTCCAGCTGAAACTGATATGTCAGCAAAGTACTCGGCACAGAGACCGTCCTGCCAGCAGAAGGATGCTTTTATCAGCCTAGCTTATGTGTTTTAGGGAAGTGGTAGAAAGAGCTGTGACAACAGGACTGTAGCAGCAGGGGTTTTGTAGTCTAGACAAGCCCTTGAGGATGTCAATGCTCTGTGTTTTTCTGCAGGTTGCCTCCATGAGACAGCGTCGAGTCGACTTCTACCTGGGAGCCATTACAGACATGCTGATAGCTGTTGGTGGAAGAAATGAGAACGGGGCACTTTCTTCAGTGGAGACTTACAGCCCGCAAAAAGACTCGTGGTCTTATATAGCAGGCTTGCCAAGGTAACAGCAATCTGGTCAGAAACCTGTTCTGTAGAGAGAGGGATGCTCTGAGAACCAGTGTGGCCCGGCCATTCAGTCAGGATCCTGGAAATGAGGAGGAGGAATATTCCCAGTTCATGGTATTTGAGCAACCCTCCTTTCTAGGTAGTGTGAAAACAGTCCCACTGATCTCAAGCAGTCTCCACCCTAAGGTAAGAGATCAATTAGGTAGCCTGGACCTGTGTGTTGTATCATTAAGTTAAAAATCAGTTTTCCTTGTTTAGAGGATAGTACCCTGAAGATGAACCCTTACATTGTACTTGCCTCCTGAGCTGACGTCTAGATGTGGATGTCGATCCTTAGTCAATGATGGGCTTCCGCTAGTCTACCTGTGTATCATTTGCAGGTGTTGTGATAGCGCATGAGACTCTCGAGGTTCACCGTCTGAGCAGGATGCCCTGAAACCTGTGACTTCAGCAGCGAGGCTTGCCCTCTTGTTCCTGGGTGACATCACTGATGAGACCCTTCAGACGGTCTTGAAGGGAGACTCATGGTATATTTTTATCCTCTGAGCTGACAAACTGCGGAGACATAGGCAGCTAGCAAGGGCATACATGGCAGAGGCTTCCTTTCTCCAATTCTATTTTGAGCAACCTTGGCTGAGACCAGCAACTGGGCTTTGGCCCAGAGCACTGCAGGGGAGCTAGCTGCGTACACATTCTGATGTACATGGAAGCAGATCTGGCAGCTGAGATTAAAAGTTTCCATATTCCCTAGCGTGCTCTGTATATGGCTGAGTACAGTTGTTTGATTTATTTTTTTTTGTACTCTTCTCTGCTTAATTGGACGAGGAGGGAGGGGATTCTTGTCATGCCTCCCAATGTCAGTATGCTCAGCAATACACTTTAGAAGGCAGATATTTCAATGCGCAGAAGACAGTGAAGAACCTAACTGCCATACAAATCTTTGGAAAATCACTCGTTAGTCTTGTGGATAATGACCCTCTTCATACAGAGTTTTAAGTGTCTTCTGAGGCTTTGGGGATCATCTGGCTGCTCGGTGACCACGACCCAGGTCCTGAGCATGCTTCAACCTCTCCTCCATCAAGTGGGATTAGAAGTCTAGTGGTCTGCACTTTGTCTTGGTGACCTTTCTGCCTCCTTCTCAATGTCAGAAACAGATCACTTCTGTTTGGAAAACTTGTTAGGGGGCTGCCTGGTCATTGGAGCTTGTATGCTTCTGGAATAAAAGATGTCTTCACTTCCCTCCAAGGTATTTTCTTTTTAGGGTAATTGTGGTTCGCTACTTTTTGCCCCCCTCCAAGAATGCTTGGAACGTAGATGTGGACAAAGATAAGGTAGTGGGTTTGCTGTGTCTGTGGTTGAGAGCGAGTCTTCGCAGGGAAAATAATCTGAGTTGCTTTTATGTCCACAGTGGGTCCTGAGTCGGGGCTAAAATGAGTTGGGGCTAAATTATTTTCATCTGCTTTTGCTTGCTACAGGGGTTAGGCCCTAAAACTGTTAACCTCACAGCCGAAAGCTAAAATGGCAGCCCCAAGAAGCATTTGTCTTGAGGTCCTTATTGCAAAAATAGGAGTGATCTCTGCCAGCACGGTCACTGGGTAGGAAGTACGGTGCACTACACTGACTTTTTTACCAGCTCTCTGTGTCTTCATTGTACAGTAATGTGTTAGACTTGAAAGGGCAGGAAAGAGGAAGCTTATCATAGGATCTCTGTAAATTCCTTCATGGCAGTCTGTTTTCTGATAGGCAGGAAGTGTTTTTTAGTTCAAATCTCTGCTGCAACAGAACTTCTAGAAATAATAAATACTTAATGTGGCAAGAGTGGAGGACTAAAGAATGAATGAATTGCTTCTGATGCAGACGCTAAATGCATTTACTTTGTGCATGCGTAGAATATTTTTTTTAGGGAGAAGTGGGAGAGATTGCTAATAATCTGACACTTGCAACCATCTTTGGAGAAGATCCTTGTGTGTTGTTTTTTTTTTTTAATCCACTGTTTGAATTTAATTTTTAAAAACCCAATTATTTAATTATGAAACAGTTGCATGAATGAAAAATGAGGGGAGGTCTTACTGTGTTTCAAACTGATCTATTTTAACAGCTTTCTGTGTCCTGTATCCCACAGTAGGGGGAAGATAGACTGGTAATTTAGTAGCTGTTTTATTTTGGTGTAAGCTACCTCCGTATACCTTCACTTACTGTGGGATAGGCGCAGCCATATGTGCACACAGGTGATATAGGCGTTTTGTCAGTTCACAGGTACTTATTTAGAAGTGAGGAAGACGGGAGTCTTTTACAGTGGTTTGTCTGGCGTAGATGTGGCCTAGATTCTCCAAGAAGAGAAACTGTTTTAAACTCCGCACTCGGGAGTTCTGGGGAGAGCATTTGTGATGTCTCTGGTTACCTCAAACTAGCATAATATCTTCCAGCAAAAATTACAGTTATCATTTGCAGAGGCAGGTGCTTATTCCAGATGGGAGGAGATTCTGCCTCTGTCTGAGCTCCCTTTCTACAAAGGTGAAAGTGCTAGGGACCCGCCAGGTGCCTTGGAGCTGATTCTCTGTGAATGGTGATGATACCTGATCAAGCATCAGAAAGGCCTCTGGTATACAGATACATAGTGGGGTTTTCAAAAGCACTCGGCCCTGGACCAATTTCTATTGAAATTGAGGGGAATTTTGAAAATCCTACCCCCAGCCAGTGAGTTGTACTTACTTTGCTACAGCTCATCTTCACCAATTCAAAATTTATATAGGACAACGGTAGGCAACCCCGGCGCACATGCCAGAACATGGCACATGAAGGCATTGTGCTTGGCATGCACGCGTTGGGATGGACAGTGGGGGAGCTGCAAAGGGACCGATCCTTGTTGTGGCAGTGCAGCCCTGGCTCCTTCCCTGCTGTCCACCTCGAGGCGTGCGTGCACCTGCCTCTGGCAACAAGCTGAGCCAGGGCTCCATGGACTGCGGTGCAGAGGCTTGCAGCCTCCCCACCACCTGCTACAAACAGCGTGGGCTCCATGGTGGGCAGCAGGGACCCGCCCAGAGCCTGGCTAGATTGGGGCAGGCGGCCGGGAGGCTGCAAGCAGCTGCACTGGGGTCCCGGGAGCCCCAGTCAGACTCATTGCTGGCAGACGGTGCACGTGTGCCTCTAGGTGGACGGCAGGGAAGGGGCTGGGGCTGCACTGCCACGAGGATTGGGCCTCTCGCAGCTCCTCTGTCACATACCAACATCTTACAGGTCAAGATTGCAGGGGTTTGGGGCACTCGGCCCAAAAATGTTGCCGACCCCTGATATAGGCTATGTTTTCTGCGAATTTAAATGCCACCTGCTGGAAGCCAAGGGAAACAGACACAGAGAATCCTGCCCTCCATCAGTAATGAGTCATTACTTAGCAAATCTTTCTTTCTTTGTTTAAAATGGCTTATTTTTCTTTCTTGGGAGTCTTGTGATGAACCCAACATTTAATAATAACGGGTGGGAAAATTTATGCTTTTCTCTAGAGCCTTTTTCTGTTGTCGGGGAAGTAGAACAACCCTGTTTTCCAGACAACCCTTGCTAAGACTTATTTAAAACAGAAATAACTTTTTAATCACTTCTTAATCTAAAAAAAAAATAGTAAAGAACCACGAGGTCTCTGTTTGGGTTTCACTCCATAAAGACCAGGAATGTTCATTACTAAACATTGGCGCTACTTGACCAAAGTCATAAAACCTATGGTTTCTTACTGTTGTTTTCCTCTTCTAGGTTTACCTATGGTCATGCTGGCACCGTCTACAAGGAATTTGTTTATATCTCGGGAGGTCATGATTATCAGATCGGTCCCTACCGAAAAAACCTGCTCTGCTATGATTATCGTACGGATGTCTGGGAGGAAAAAAGGCCAATGATCACAGCTCGGGGGTGGCACAGTATGTGCACCTTGGAGGACAGTATCTACTCTATTGGTGGCAGCGATGACAACATTGAAACTATGGCACGCTTTGACATTCTGAGCGTGGAGTCTTACAGCCCGCAGTGCAACCAGTGGACCAGAGTCTCTCCCTTGCTGCAAGCCAACAGTGAGTCTGGAGTGGCCGTTTGGGAAGGCAAGATTTATATTCTGGGAGGCTACAGCTGGGAAGATACAGTCTTCTCCAAAGCTGTCCAGGTGTATGACAAGGAAAAGAACAAGTGGTACAAAGGAACTGACCTTCCCAAAGCAATCGCTGGGGTATCTGCCTGCGTCTGTGCACTGAAACCCAAAACAGAGGACAAAAAGAAAAAGACAAAAACAAAGAAGTATTCAGATCGAGGGAGATGACTACCTGTGGATAACCCCCCTTTGCGGGCAGATTCCAGAGGAACTTTGTATTTAATCATCTCTTTCTAACTTTGATTTTATTTTTTAAGGAAGAAAGAAAAACTGCTGAAACCTTGGAAAATATGCAGATGGACATTTTGGTTAAGGTTCATTTGAAGGACGAAAGTACCTATGGGAGTGGGGTAGCAAAGGAAGTTCTGCTACCCCACTGTATATTTAGATGTAGTTTATTAACTTTTGTGGTTCTTGGCATTTCCACACTTCTAATATTAAAAGTAAAAAGGCTGTACAAAAATTGGCCTAGAAAATTAAGTGGTGGAGAGGTAAAGAGGACTAAGTATTCTCTTCGATGTTACAAAGCAGTACAGAAAAGTATAGAAAGGATTGCTACTGAAAACTGATCCAGATCTTGAAGTTTGGTGTAAATCCTGATTTATTTATATATTTTTCTTCATGAAATATCATTTGCAGTATGTTCTAAATTATTAGTATGAGATTTCTGGCATGAGGTTTACTAGTGAAGGTAGAAGTAAATACCAAGGCAACTTGATGAGTATAACTCTACTGTACCCTTAAATTTGAGCGACTATAATTAAATGACCAAAGAGTGGATGGTCTGATCAGTGATGTAGCAGACATGGCTGTATAGGTGACGTGGGTTCAGGTTTTTTGCTCCACTGGTCTTTTCCCTGGTGCAGTGATCTGTATGGTCCAGGAGATGCAATGTAACCCTAAAGTCACTGTTGGAATTCACAAACCTTGTGCAACAAAAGCCAATAATATCTTTTGGTTTTCTTGGTTTCATCTACTTCTTGGTTGTGTCTTTAAATCTTTCTTTGAACCCGAGTTTGGGGAGAAGCCACATAACTTTGTGCTTGTTTCAAAGCAGTTGGAATGGAAAAACTTCACTGTGGGCTTTGGGGCTCTGTTGTGAACTTGAGACAAAGTGTAAATCTCTCCACAACCCTGTCTCACCAAGGGCAATGGCCTGAAGAGACAAGTTTGCAAGGGGTGGAAACTGTTGCATTCAGCGTGGTTTTTGCTGACCGGTATAAAGGGATCACGTGCAGTATGTCTGTATTGCCATCTCTCTCTCTCACCCAAACGTGTTTTTAATGTGACTGGCAACTCCAAGTGAGCAGACTTTGGTTAGAACAGTAGTAAAGACAACACAACTTGGGTTTTTACTCTTGCGCAAATTGCCTTGTTTTCCTGCTGTTTTAACCCTTTTAAAGTTAAATTTGGGACATGCTTCTTGTGCCCTAAGAAGAGTCCAAGCCAGGACTCCATCTGGGACATGAGATTCAAGTGGAGGAAGAAATGCATTTTAGAATGGCATTGGAAGAAGTGACCTTTTTGCCCACCAAAGTAAAGAGATTTTGATTGAAATGGCATTGTTTCTGGAGGATACAACAAAATGTCTGCTGGAGGCTTCAGGTTCACCAACTGTCTGGCCAGCTTGTGACTGTTCACCCTAACGCAGGTTAAAACCTACCTTGTGTTTATGACAGGTTTGCAAGAAGTTCAACACCAGCAATTGGATCCAGCCCTTGTGATTGCTATAATTATGCCATGCCACGGGTTACAATTTCTACTCCAAACACACAATGATTTTTAGAAAATTTTGGAACCTTTTGTACTTTTTTATAACACATTTTGCTAATACCTAGTCGCTAGTTTGCCATATGATGTTATGTACTCTTTTGAAATTGCAGCTCTGTCGTTATTGTCAGGGACTCATCTTTTGGTGGCTCTTTCAGGTTTTGTGTAGTAAGTTGGGGTGCGATGCAGCTGGTCAAGCGGCATTTGCATTCTCAGTCTTGTTCGGCAGTCAGGGCTATAATTGGGACTATTGTGAGGCCTCTTCACTGGCAGTTCAGCTAGTCAGATGTGGTAATAAATGTTCTTTATTGTCAGTATTGGTGGTGTCAAGAGCCTTGGTTTAAAGTTCTGCTGGGTGCTATTGATGCATTCCCCACCCTTCAATTGCTTTCCAGTCCTCCTCTTTGTGCAACGTAACCATGTATTTCGGATCTGCCTTTTTCCTGCTGTCCCACGTACAACTGATGCCCTGTCTGCTTTATCCTACTCCCGTATATTCAGCTTATTCATGGGAAAACTCTTCTGACTTCCTTTGCACTTTAAAAACGATTCATTATCCACATCACTTGGAACAATTTAGAGATCTCTTTAAGATATATGAAGAGCTCCTTTGCCTAAAAAGGTCGATCTTGTGAGTAGCCAGCATGCAAAAAAGAAACGTAATGCCTAATGACATGAAAGGGTTACAGAAAACCCTTTCAGGGCATGTATCTTAAAAAACTCCTTGGGATATTTTGAGTGTCTTTTTGTTTAAAAAATAATTACTAAATTGAATGAGTTAAAGTTCTTCATGTGTAGTAATGATGGCTGGAATTCTGTTTTGATAAATATTGGTACATTGCATGAAGTAATATTTGGGGGTTTTTCATTCTAGAAAAATATTCTAGAAAAATACTAGAATATTTAACGGATAACAAACTGAGTGAGTAGCAGGTTTACGTATCTGACATCTTGCCTGTGTTAACTCCTTTTTTCCCCTTTTTTGGCAAAGTTTCATGTGTAAATACACCACAAAAATCCTAAGACTCTTCTTTGTCTCTCTTATTGTCTGCGTGTTACTGTATTTTTGCCTGTTTTACTCAAATGTGCTCTTATGTTATGTTCTTGATGCATTTAAAACGTGAAAAAAAAAAAGAATCCAGATTATGTTCAGAATACCAGATTGTATTCCTCCTTGTGTGGTTAGTTCCTCCTTCAGTTGATTTTTCAGATTACTATAAAAAGAAAAAGAGTGTACCTCTTTGTAGCTGTTTTAGAGGTGCATGTGTGCGTGCAAATTTTTTTAACTTTAAACCTGAAGATAGTGGTGGCAGACAGTTCTCCTGTGGTTCAACGTATTCCATGTTAATAGAAGCAAAGTACACGTTTCTGTTCGGCTCATCCATGCACTCTGTAGCTAATATATTAAAAAAAAAACCTACTGGTAGCTCACCATTTCTCAGCAAATATTTGATAATTGAGACAAAAAGCAAAATCCAGCTTACAGTGGATTCCAAAATATTTGGGGGGGGAGTTGGATCAAGTCTTTTGTGGGTTCATAGTACTAAAATCTCACCTGATTGAAGGTATTTACCTTCACTAACCAGAGTGAAGGGTCACCAGAATCATAGCAAATTAGGGTTGGGAGGGACATCCGGAGGTCACATCTAGTCCAACCCCCTGCTCAAAGCAGGACCAGGACCAGCCCCAACCACATCCCAGCCAGGGCCTGGTTGAGCCAGGCCTTAAAAACCTTCAAGGATGGAGACTCCACCACCTCTCTGAGTAACCTGTTCCAGTGCTTCACTACCCTCTTAGTGAGAAAGTTTTGCCTAATATCCAACCTCAACTTCCCTTGCTGTAGCTTCAGACCATTGCTCCTTGTTCTGCCATCTGTCACCACTGCGAACAGTCCAGCTCCATCCTCTTAGGAATACCCCTTAGGGTAGTTAAAGGCTGCTATCATTCACCAGGATATGGGCAAGTTGGTTTTATTATAGAGCATTTTGTGATATCTTATGAATTATTGCCCAAAATAATTTACATCCAACTACTACTACTGCCGCAATAGAGCATAAATGAGAATCAGATCTGCGTTGCACTGGATGCCAGGTTACCAGGGTAATTGTTGGCACATTATTATGCTGATGTCTTAATGTACCAGGGCAGCTACTTATGGAAATGGTCTGATTTAATCTTTCACTCTGTATTAGCAGGCTTACTACTCACTTCAAAGTGAACTGCAAGCACAGCTTCTCCCTACTGAAATATTTTGGTTTTAAGACTCATATCCTGGGAACTTTGCATAAGTGCTCTTCCAGGCATTGTTGCATGTGGTGGTGGTCAATGAATACTTCTCGCCAAATTATCACTTCTAGCCCTTATTCACAGGCACAAGCTAGGGACGGAAATTATACACAGACTGGCGTAAGGGATCAGAAACCAGTTCAAATCTGTCACACAACAGACATTCAGTGTGCATAAACTGCTTTCAAAATGGCTGAAACCAGTTTAAGATAAATCTGAGTGGATGTTGCATGAGACTTAACTGAGTTAGGTTAAATCAGTTTATTGAACTTCTGGTCCAGATCACCTCCAGACTCAAGTTAACGTACAGTCCCCCAGCATCCCAGGATGCTTTGCAACCCCCAACCCCACCCCGCAAACCTCCCCTTGCAAGGTGGGTGGGCTAACCTTGGACCAAGCTGTCTGCTCCAAGGCAAAGTACAGAGAGTCAAAAAGTCTGAGGCTGAATCTATTCAGTCTTTACAGGTTAGTCTAAAATGTAGAGATTAAACTGAGAAGCAAGTGAACAGACATTCACTTTTAATTTGGGAAATGCAGCCACATGCCTGCAATGGCCCAGGCCAGAAGCTGGGGGGTGCTAGAGCATGCCCACCAGCCACTGCCAAAGGGAGGGACTGGAGCTCCAAGGCTTTTTCCCCCTCCCTGCTGGAGAAAAGGGGGCACGGCCAGGCCCCAGCCTGGGGCTAGCACACTGGTGGGAGGGGGTTTAAATCCCACATGGGACCCCAGCCTGAGTCTGCCTGGGTGGGGTGGCAATGCCTGCCAGGCTTCTGCCCCCCCTGCTCGAAGGAAGGGTGGAGGGCAGCCCCTGCCAGGCTGAGGAAGGGGTGGGTGGGGAAAAAGGTAGTGGCATTGAATTCGATGTGATTTGTCTCTACTTCAGTATTCCAGTCTCCCACATTTTACAGGTTCTGCTTTATAATGTAAATGTAGTTCTCTACTTTCTTTAGTCACACTAGCCCAAGTAGTCTGGGATCCTCTCCTGTTCCCTTAGCTCTGGCTCCAGCACATACACGTGAAGATTGTGCCAGGTCTTTGCCAATACCTCCCACCTCTCAGTCTGGTCCTGCAGGGTTGGCCCTGTGTTCCCAGCTGGCAGGGGACCAGTCCTTCCAGCTCTGGTTCCCCAGCCTCTTCCACCTCCCCCATGGCCTGGGGGCACTGAGGGGAATTATGTCCCCACCCCTTATAAACTACTTGCTCCAGTCTCTGCCAGAGGTGGGAAGGGGTGGACCCTGCTGGTCTGCTGGCCCCCTCCTAAGCAGACCCTGGCTGGGGTCCCATTCAGGTGGGAGAGGGGGTTTAAATCCCTCTTTCTCCCCTCTGCCTGAGCCTGTCTGCCCACACCCCCACCCATCTGCTCCAGCAGGAAAAGCCTGGCAGGGGTTGCCACCACCTCCAGGCAGAAACCCAGCTGGGTTTCCTACCTCTACCTTCTTGTCAGCCAGCCACTGTTCCAGCTAGGGAGCGGAGAGGCAGGGTGAACCCTGCTCTGCTCAAATAGCTCAGCCCAGCCCAGGGCTGCAAAGCATCCTGGGATGCTGGTGGACTGTGATTTAACTTGAACCAGGAAGGAGTCTGGGACAGAAGTTTCATAATCTGGTTTGACCTAAATCAGTTAAAGCTGATTGACTTTTATTTAACCAGGTTCATCTTAAACCAGTTTTAGCCATTTTGAAACTGGTTTATGTGCACTAAACTTCTGTTATGTTACAGGTTTAAACCAGTGTCTGATCACTTAAACTGGTTTATGTGTAACTTCTGTCCCTAGCCCAGTGAGCAGGGAGGCATGCTCTAGCGCCACCCCCCCCCCCCGGCTTCTGGCCTGGGCCACTGCATTCTGGAATCAAAAGTGGATGTCTGGTCACTTGCTTATTGGTTCAATCTACACAGCTTAGGCTAACCTGAGAAGATTGAATCAATTCACCCTCAGGCTTTTTGATTGTCTGTACTTAGCCACAAGAAGCAATCTCCAAAACACCAATAGGATGCTTCCACCCATGGGTAAAAGCAAGGGAGATGAGGGCACTGAAGATGCCCTGTCACTGCAACCCCAGGATAGTTAGTATATACTAAGATGATCCTATTTCTCTTTGTGTTAGTTTGTTCCTTGACTTCCAGAAATGGGGGTAGTGAAACTGTGCCTCTCTTCTTTTGAAAAGGGATCTAATTCAAAATTAGATCCCAAATTCAAGTATTGTATTATGCAAACAGACTATCAAAAACTCATTCCCTCCCGTACACACCCTGGTGTTAACATGTTGGTAGCTTTTATAGTGCTAATAAATATGCCTTGAAACACCCCGAGGAAAAATTAAGCAACTGTGTGAACTACTGTTTGTTTTGAAAGGAGGAGAAAGGAGTGAAGGAAAAGGAAGCCTTTCTGTTTGAAGTTGGGTCTGTCTAGGTTGTAAAGAAGTGCAGAGAGGGGTCAGACCATTTTTACTGATGTACTGAAGATTCATGGAAATAATATCAGTGGATCAGTGAGTGATGCCAGGAGAGCCTTGGGCTCAATGTCAAGCAACAAAATAATGAAAGGAATTCAGAGGTGTGGCAGAGACCAAAAGGGTCTTTGAGGGGCTGACAGTCTTAAAAATATGCTACTCCTGCACGTGGCAGAGACTGAACTAAACCTAAGGTAAGAGGAGGAATTAAAACATTTCAAGAACAGGTTAGATGGACACTTGCCTGGGATGGTTTAGTCAGGGATGATCCTGCCTTGAGCCAGGGGGCTGGATTAGATGACTCATAAGGACCCATTGTAGCCCTACTTTCCAATGATCTTACTTCAGCCAAACTAAAAGAATTAGTTAATAGAGAATTAAAATGTAGAATAAAAGTGTCACCAGCTTCCTTAGGAGCTAGAATTGACTTGTCATTAGTTGAAATTGATTTGCTTGTTAACTTGAATTATTCCACATTAAAGTGCCTGGCGTCCATAAGCATTTTTTTCTGTTGTTGCAAATCATTTGGTGTTTCAGCAGACAGGCTTAAACACACTTTGGAAGCGGGTTTACCGAGAGGTGGATGGAGTTTACCCATTCAAAGGTACACGGTGATGCAGTCTCCATCCTGCAACAGGTCTCGCACAGCGCCTAGGTTCTCCCACTCGATGCAGGGGTGAGGCAATCCAGTATGAAATGTCTGAGTACAAGTCTGAGCTCATAATCTGAACTATCAAAATGATACAAGGTGAAAGTGCCTTGATTATAGCGTGACAGTGCAATGCATGTGAACTGTACTTGTAGCCACTGCTGTGGATTATTTAATGCAAGTACACACAACCCACAAGTTGCAAGAAAAGAAAAGAAACATTGAGCAGTACAACAGCTAAGGAGGCAATTATCTTCAACTGCCTTTTATTTTAGGGCTGGTGGTAAGAGAAAAAAAAAACAGGTTTCTTCACAGTTTTCTAATGGCCAAAGTTATTTCTTACAGATTAAACGGATCCAAGATGCTATTTGCAAGCCTTCGCACTGGATGTTGATGAGCTTAACAGACACAGGGCAATGGATTTTTGCATTAACTGTTTCAAACAGATGATAGAATTGGCAAAACCTGAAATCAAAGAGACTTCACAACAAGTGAAAGTCTGTTGTTATGGTTGCCTGAACTATAAGATATTTTTTATGTAATACTCTTGAAAAATAAGATGTCACATTGTCCCCCTGGTGTTACACAAAGATAAAAATGACAAGCTCTGTATGATAACCCCTGGTGAAATGGAGAATTTGTTCGTTTTCATATGATACCTTAACCAATATTCCGTTCTTTCAGAAGGTACTATAATAGGCTTTTAAGCGTAGTAGTAATTTTTCATCCCTTTGTAACAATGTGAAAACAGTTCAGCAGTGTCTTGGTTTTTTGAAGAGAGTAACATAAAAGAATCTCACAGGTTAGGTAACATTTTAAGTTGCTAAAAAATAGGATATCTTTATTTCTCTGTGCCCTTAAAAGAGGTTTGGAAATTTTTCATATTTTCTCTTACTAATCTAAAAGCTTTGAAAAGATTTTTAACTCTATAGTGAATCAGAGGTTGAAGTTTAGCTGAATTATTCATCTGGGGCTATAACAAGAAATTTAATTGAGTAATACTGTGAAACATATGTTGTGTACTTCATGCAATAGTACTGAGCAATATGTATTGCTCACGTAGTCAGACTCACATGGTGCTGAAGACATATCCATAAATGGTCTTTCCATACTTAGATATCCATACAGTATGGATACATTATATAATTATAATAACTAACAGGTATACTGAGGATTGTTTTATTGTGCTTTACAACTAATTATCCTTTGCATACTGCATAACATATTCTATGTTAATGAATGGTTGGACTTAATATCCAATAATTTACCAACAATATCTGTATTTACAAACATTACTTTACTTCCAGCCCACTTTTTTCAGAAGGCAAGTATTCTCTTACAAAGTTTTAAAGACTAGAGCTTGGTTCCCTAATTTCAGCCAGAGGTAGTCTTTTATGGCTTGCATCACTGTTTTAACCACACACCTTTTTCCCATCAGCTACTGCTTGGAATAATTATTAATTAACTAAAAAACTGGTGGGTGGTGTGATGCTGCTGCATTCTCATCTATAAATTCAGCCATTTATAATTACATCCTTCCTTGTCAACTGCTTGCTTTTACTTGAGCAAATTTTGTAGCCTGAAATGTGTCTTGCCCTCAACAAGGTAAACTTTCCAAGAGTGTGTACCCACTATTTTCCTTGTAAAAGAAACACCTAGACTGTTGTTCAGCCTAGTGTTAAAAACTATTAAAGCTGTTCATTTTTCCTCAATAACATGCAATGTTTTCTACTTCTAGTTTCTTCCCAGCCTCGATTAAAACAGCAACACTTGTCAGAAACAGAAGAGAGGGAGTGGCAGGGATGGGGGGTGGCAGAGAAAAGGTACAAAAGCAAATATGGAAAAAAATAATTTTCTGAGAAACCTAAGTCCTGATTCCATCAAGTTGTTCATGCTTTGGTATATGCACACTTAGTGCAGCTTCACCTGAATTACACAGTGGGTAAGGCCTCTTATCAAAGCAAGGTAGCTAAAAACTTTCCACTTCTGGTGCTTTTATGGAGGAAAATGTTACTCCTAGAATAATCAAATGTTTGCTTCAACCCTAATCGCAAGCTCAGCAGAGATGAGTATTTCAGTTCTTCTAATGCTTTATTTCATAGTTTCACTTGAAATTGTTGGTAACAGCCAGGGACAATATTTTCATTTGGGCAAAAAAGTGAAGATGAGATTAAAAAAAAAATCAGTCAGGAGATTTTTGCAGGGAAAGGAAAAGCCCAGTATGTCATTACCTGTATTTTCCTTTCTATTTGTTTTCATGCATCATTTTTTCCCAAGGTTCATTTAGGATTTAATTGTTTCAGTGGTGAAGGCAAAGATCAAAACTTTGGTTGCATTCCAGCGTATCCTGGGATGTCGTGGTGTGCGCTCTACATTTCTGGAGGCAGCTTGTGACCGCATGTACGTGTGTTCTTAATCGGGGTTTTTATTAATACACTGCAGATATACTACATGTTATCCTGCCTGCTCACCAGCTGCATACGGTAGCTCGTCTACTTTGCCATAATGCAGTGAATGGGAATGCTCGCTTAGTTTGTCAAGTGGAGCAGACAGCTCCTTTATGTGTGGGATACAGCGTCGTGAGGGTGGGGGGACCAGACTGTGGCATTGAGGTGCTACCTTCTGGGGCGCATAGAACAATTTAGGACCTTTACACATGATATTAGCTTTGCAAGAGGAAGAATCACTCTGAGCTTGCACAGAACGAGGATAGATAAGAACTACAGAGTATCTTTGGTGTGACGTTATAGCCTCAATGGTCTAGGAAATGTGTGAGGGGCAAGAATATTTTTTGGGGGTGCTATCCTTTATTTAGTTCAAGCTCTGCTGCTTTTTGAGACCTGAGGGGGCGGGTGTGCATATGTGGGCAGAGGTTGTGTTGCAAGCCTAATGGGGGTGCAGCTTTCTCTGTCTCTGCCAGGGCCAGGCCCTGGTTTCTTGGTGCTCTGAAAACTTCCTTAAAATCTCTCTCACTCAAGTAGTGAGTTCAGCCGATCACCTCCAAATCTAACTATGGAGGTAGGGCAGATTTCTCTCTCTGAGCCCGCTGTGCCTTCTAGGCCTGTCCTTCAGGGCTGCCTACGTGTGGATACTTTTACAGGTGTCCAGGTTGTAGCCGTATCGGTCCAGAGGCAAAAAGGAATCGGGACTCGTGGTAGAGATGATGGCAATCAGGACCCATGGTAGACATCATACCTTTTATTAGACCAACAATATTTTTGCAAAAACATTTCTTTAATTGCAAGCTTTCAGGCACAAACACCCTTCATCAGGCACTGAAGAAAAGATTGTAAAAGTTCTCCTGGGTAGAAATTAAAGTTCATATTTCGTAAGATTTCACAGAGGTGTCAATAGATGGACAAATCCATTGTTGGTTTAATAAAAGATATCATCTCTACTACAAGTCCTGATTGCCTTTTCCTCTAGACTAACATGGCTACAACCTGGATACCAACTATTTTTGCAAGATTTTTGCAAGGGGCAGGAAGGCAGCTGGGGTCAAATGATTTTTTTTTTCTTTTTTTTTGGCAAAAATCTAGTTGGGCTAATAAATATCACCTCTCCCATGAG